>NC_056744.1:254159476-254199476 GCF_019279795.1 Protopterus annectens | reverse complement strand
ATGCATGTATACACATATATATATATATATATATATATATATATATATATATATATATATATATGTGTGTGTGTGTGTGTGTGTGTGTGTGTGTGTGTGTGTGTGTGTGTGTCTGTGTGGAGGTGTGGGTGCATGCAGTAGTCATGCAATATGCACCCACAGTATAAGGAAGAGTAGTGTTTATATGAGACTGATTTAGATAGGGGAATGTCCAGGTAATTTCATAGTTGTTTCATAAAACTATTAAATTGGGGAATGAAGAGCATTTCTTACATGTGAATTTACAGCGCATCCTTGAAGGCAAGACTTGAAGGCACCAATAATGGTAACAACCTTAAAAGTGTCAATGCACACTAGCATATATATAAAAAATGCCTCAAATCAATGGCATTGTGAAAATAAGCCTTGCACTTAATTTTAAATCAGAGCCTGTTGGGAATATAGAATTACCAAGTATAATGAAAGTCTTACAGCATTTATTGCAGTGTATCTGGCATGAACACCTTTAATTCATTTTCACTGAACTTCTACTTACTGTATTTATTTATTAATTGTTACCATTTCACACTTTGATTTTCTGTATAAAACAGGTCTCACCCTTCATCACCATGTAATAAAGCAGTCAATTATCAGTCTTTACATTACAGTCTGGACCCCCTACAAAAGCTTCTTTGGGATATGATTAAAAAGCAATGGTAATAGAAGAGGAAAGAAAATTAACTGGATGAAGTAATGAGGGGTGGATATCCTGTCAAATTCAGAAACCATCCATATTTCATGCATTACGGTACACTTAGATCATAGGATAATAGGAGGTTACTAGGTTATTGGTCCTAAGGCCTCTACGACCCTAGGCATGTTATACCCTTGTTCCCTTATGGACAAAGATATTTAGTCTATGTTTCCATGTGAATCTAAGATCAGTACTAGCTGCCCCTGTCTAAGAGGGACATAGGTGAAACCCCAAGTGTAAATTTACTGCTTCCTATTCAAAGCTTTCGCTTAAATAGAGTCATTGAAGTGCTCTGCTTTACATGAATTGGGAGTTTGTTCCAGAGAAGTGGCAATCTCTGGTAGACATATCTGTCTCTCCAGCATATTACGTTAATATCACAGGCTAGGTTGACATCCCTAGAGTGAGTGAATATTGTCCCATTGGATTTGTGGATGTGAAGCAGCTTGATCAAGGCAGGGTCTGAAACTGTTCTGTAGGCCAGGCTAAAGTCGCCTCTGAGCAGCCTACATGATACTGAGTAAAGTGATAGGGCATTCAGTCTGTCTGTGTAGGTCATGTGTTGTAGGCCCTGAATTTTCATGTTGAGAAACTGCTAAGGGTTTTGCAGATAATGAAAACCTGCATCATTTTCACTCCTATCAGAAATGTCATAAGATCCACATGTACTCTAGATTTGAGAGATGCAGTTTAGAAATGATATGCAAGCAACATTATTGCAGTCTGAAATGATAGCCTCACTAGGATATGGGCAAACTGTTGTCACTGAGCAAGTGATTCAAGGCAATGAATGTCCTAGTAAGCACTAATATTGCAAGAGGTGTGATGAGGCGGTCATTTTTGGTGATAGTTGTAGAGTTGTGATGGATAATGAGTAGTAATGAAGCAGTCAATTTGAAGAACATGTATCATAAAGGAAGAATTGACATATCCAAACAGGGTAAGCAAAGATGGGAAGTCGATTGAAGAAAACTGAGAAAAAAAGTCAGTTACTAAATGAATACTTTTATTCAGTAACTAAAAACACCTTCCACAAAACAGTTTATTAAATAATAATGTAAAAAAAATAAAAAAAACACCATACTGAATGTCACCAAGCTGTATTTTAATCAAGTTTAAGCACTTTCATTCTTAAGCATACAGAACATCTTCAGAAACAGTTTTAAAGCTAGTTTGCTGCATTTAAAAGGCTTATAAATGGAGTAAATCAGCTTTCAACTGTTTCTGAAGAAGTTCAGTATGTTTTAGAATGAAAGTGCTTAGACTTGATTAAAAAAACAGCTTGGTGGCATTTTGTGTGATGTTCTTTTTGTTTTTTACTTTGATTCACTGTTTACAAGAGAATGCAAAGAAACAGATCTGGCCCATGACATGGCAGCACAGACTGAGACACAGAATAGAGTGTCAAGATGGAGAAGAATAAGACAGGGAAGTTATAATTTGAATAAAACACAGGAACCAGATGGAATGACTCTCAGGATAATCTGGAGTCTGACCAGTGTATAATAGCAGATCCCCCTTGGAATCATCTTCAGCAGATTGTTGGCCAGTGTAGAACTGCTTAAGGATTGGTGAACACTAAATGGGGAACAAAAGTACAAAATGGGAGCAGGCAAGATTTGGGCAAGTATAGGTTAATTAGTCTAACAGCACTGCAATGAAGCCTATGGAGAGAATCCTGAGGGGAATGCTGTTTGCTTTTCCTGAGGACATCAATGTCAATGACAGAAATAAGCATTTTTTTGGAAGACCGTGCATGTGTGTGTATTTATATGGAGACTTTGCATTAGTAGGAAGTTCTAAAGATTTCTTAGGCAGAGTGAAAAATGTTTTGGTTAGAAGACGAGTTGACACTACTCAATATTCAGTGTGCATTATCAGTGATAAGCAGGCGTGAATGGGGGGGGGGGTCTGTTAGATTTGTACTCTTTTTACAAACAAAGTGGAACAGTTTTTAGTTTTTTTATGTACAGGTAAAGGATCACTTTCTTTTTTTTTTTTTTTTTTTTCTTTTTATTTATTTATTATTTGTGGATAGATACAATACCCTTTTCAGTAATGGCCAGGCCATATCCTGCATTTTATACCATTTTATTTTTTACCATAATTATATCATTTTATTTATTTATATTTATGTGGTCAAGTACACAAAACCCAAGATGCAAGATCCTTTTCATCAATGACGAAGGCCATATCATCCATCTCACTTTCTTAAAAAGTGTTTGTTATATGCTGTTTTTACCTTTATTTTTCATATCTTTTCATGATTATGTACTGATATACAGTGCACTTTTTAGGTTACACCAGTGGTTTGCTGCTTCTCATTGCTCTTCTAATTACTTTCATCACCCCTAACCCCCTGTTTAAATTGGCATAGTTCATCCTCGCCTTCTATTTTCCTTTTTTCTCTCTCACTCTTTTCATTTTCTACTGCTTTGTACTTCTTTACAATGTCTAGAAATATCTTGATCAGCTCCTCTTACTTGTTTTCCAGTTTTGGGGTTTTACAGACATTAGTCTTACTGCTTGTATTTCTTTATTCCTCACAAGCCCCTTGTTATCCACTATACACCACATACAAAATTTCCAGGCATTTTATCCCTATTTTGCATATATACTTCCATATTTCTAGAACCTCTGTCCAGATTACTTGTGCTCAGGTGCACTTTCAGTACATGTTTCATGCCTATATTTTCTATCCTGCATCTCCAGTATCTCTGTTGTTCTGCTTTCCTTATCTAATGCTTTTAGTGTGAAATACATTGGTGCAACACTCATGATATCTGATCTCTCACGAATGTATTTTCTGCATTTCAGATACTTTTTTGTGGACTTTTCCACATTCAGCTTTCCAGGTATGTTACCCTGCTTACTTCTCCAATCTTTTCCTTATCTCTTTCTTCTTTCAACTTTTTCCTATTTTCCCATTTTTTCCACGGAGTTTCCTTTTCTTATCTTCTTTCTATACTTTTCTTGGGTTTCTGTTTCCTCATTCTTTAGCCATTTTTCTCCCAGTCTGGAGTATGTCCATCATTATTTTTTGTTATCCCCAAGTCCTATATAAATCCTGTAGAGTTCTGAATAGTGGCAGTCTTCCCGTCCCTTCTTCCATTAAACCTTGCTCTTCTCTTATTCCTGTTATCCTCTTTGCTTTTCTTTTCTACTTTTTCATTCCCAATAAAAGTGCCCCATCTTCCTCTTCCCATGTGCATTTTTCTTTCCCTTGACTCAGTGTTAAGTTGGCCCATCACTTCAGTGCCTCCTCGTGGACTCTTTTATATTCACCTACCATTCCGTTTGTTCTGTCTTCTTCTGCATTGTGGTCTTCCTGTTACCATTTGTACAGCTAAGTAAGTTATATGATAAGCCGTGCATGGGCATGTGCAGAAGTACCCAGAACCATTTTTCCTACTCAGTCTTAACTTGCTTTTTGAGACCAATCTACCATTCCTTTTCAGTATCCACTCATTCAAGTCTTTCTGTATTTTTTGTAACTTTTACTTTATATTGGCTCAACTGGCAGGATTCTATAACTAGAAGAATTATCATTCTAATCAAATTGATTCTAGCTATTTCTGCATATGTTTAATGTTCTCCCCTCCTTTCCAGTATCTTCCGGATTGTCTCTATCCCCTTCTCCAAATTATTTTGCATAGTATCACTTAAGGTGTGTTGCACTTATACTCCCAGATACTCAGATGCTCAGGGTATTCCCTCCCCTTAAGGTTTCACACTCCTCCTTTTCTTTTCAGTCTCCTATCCTAACCACCACTAACTTGTTCTGGTTGTATCTAGGCCTTAAAACTGTTTGCCAGTTGGTGTAATCTCAGTATTTGATGTTATCATTACTATTACCAGTATTAATATTTATTTTATTGTTTGCCATTATTTGCTCTATGCCCATTTAACAATCTCCTACATACATTAGGAAACCTGACTGTGCCTCCTTTTTCCCTTCCAGTTGTGCTAACATTTTCCTCACGTAGACTTGTAGCTCTTCTATGACTAGCATAAAGAGACCCGGGGAGGGATGGCACTTCTTTCTGTCCCCCCTCCCTAATTTTAGTGCTGGGAAGCTCCTCCACTTACCATTAATTCAAATTCTGAATAATTTTCAATTGCCTTTATCTGTCCTATGGAAGAAGCACTGCCAGAGGCTTCTGGATGAAAAAAAAATGCAGAAGTTGTACTGCCGCAGATGCAGCCTATAATGAGAGAAGAAGTGGATCCCACCATAAAGGGAGTTAGAACAACACTAAGGAAAATGAATTCAGGGAAAGTAGCAGGCTCAGATGAGGTCACACCAGATATGATATAGATGCTTGGTGACATAGGGGATAAATGGCCACTGAGGTTACTCATAGCAGTGTGGAGAGAAGGGAATATCCCAGATTATTGGAGAATAAGCATGCTAGTGCCAGTGTTCAAGAACAAATGTGACACTGACAACTGTGGGCAGTACAGAGGTATCAAAGCTTGTCACATTGCATGAAAGTTCTGGAGAGGATGATTGATACACTAATATGCAGAGTAGCAGAAAGTAAAATGGAAGATGAGCAGTTCAGATTCAGATCAGGATGCAGAACAATTGACCTGAAGTTTGCAGTGAGATAGTTGAGAAGAAGATAGACATGAGAAAAGAGTCCAACTGGGCATTCCTAGACTTGAAGAAAGAGTGTGACAAGGCCCCAAGAAAGAAAGTAAATTTTGAGAAGCTGTTCATTGATTCACAGTCCCAGAAACATTGGTAGAATTAGTGCAAGCTATGTACATGGACCCAATGACTCTAGTACAAACTGTGTTCAGTCTCACATAAGGGTTCTCAGTGGGAGTGGGTGTACAGCAGGGTTCAGCTCTGAGCCCACTGCTGTTCATATTGGTGATGGACTACAATAGCAAACAGGCTGGAGGGACAGATCAACTAAGTTGCTGTGTACAGACAATGTAGCATTATATGTACACTCTGAGGAAGAACTTCAGCAAAGGAAAGGGAAATGGAATGCAAAACTGAAGAATATGGGATGAAAATGAGCACGGATAAGAATGTTGTAATGGGGGAATGAGAAGAAGCTGAGAACTGGGATAGAAGAGAAGATAGTAGAACAAATTAACAGCTTCAAGTATCTGGGACTGGTGACTGATGAAACGGGAAGTCTGAATGTGGAGGACAAAGTCAGATTAAGAGTGACTGTAGCCAACGGCACATAATGTCAGGTGTAGTATATGATAGAAGAATGCCAAAGAAGCTGAAAATTAAAACATACAAAAACAGTGGTGTGACCTGTGCTACTGTAAAATACAAAAACCTGAGCAGTAAAGGCTGAGCAGTTGAGGAAGTAGATGTGATGGAGATGAAGTGCCTGAAATGGGTGGTAGGATGCTCATTGTGAGACAGATCAAAAAAGTGGACATAAGAGCAGAAGGCAAAGTAGCTCCAATTGCATAAAATGTTAAAGAGAACAGATTATGTTGGTTGCAGCACATGTGCAGAAAAGCAGAAGACAATCTGGTGAACAAGATTTGGGAAAGACAGGAAAAAGGCAAGAGGAAATGAGGTTGTGCAGCAAGGAGGTAGATGGATTGTATCAGAGAAGGCCTGTAACAGTCAGGCCTGAATGTCTAAGAAGACAGGAGTGTGACCCTAAATACAGAGAGATGACAACAGTTGACATAACACTGTGACTTCATGTAGAAAATGGAAAAAGTGGGTTGACAATGATGATTCCTCTTTCCTTAGTGATTCTTTGTCTATACTATTTTCCAGGCTTCCCTTTGTATCCTGCTCAGTTCTTCTTCCAATTTTATCTCCTCTTCATTTTAACTTCTTTTCCACCCATTCACTATCATGATTTTTCCTAATTGCGTCATTGAATCCATCCTACTGTTTTTTATTAAATTCATTCTTTTCTATAATGTTTTCCTCCACCATCTCTTCAATCAGTTTTTGCAATTGCTACATCCTTTCCTGATCTTTCCACCTGTAGCTTGCCCATCTCCATTCCAATCACACCCCTTATTCGCTCTCACTTCTTATTGTCATTGCTATTGCTGCATGGTACATTATATATCTCTCTTCTGTGTTTCTATCTTCTTCATCATTTTTAAAGTTTGCTCTCCCCCTAATATCATGTCCAGTCTACTGGAATGAGACAGTTCCTAACAAATATGTACTCCCTTTTTTCAGGGTGCCTTTCCCGCCATAGATCCTTTCACTCCTCTTTTTCCATGTCTCTTTCCAAGTCTTTTTTTTTTCATCTTTTTACTAGAATCACTTTTTTTTACCATACAGCCTGTCTTTCTTCGGATCTAAAGTGACACAGAAGTCCCCTCCAATGAGTTATTCTTCATCCCATTTTATTTAATTCCATTCTTCAAATTGCATCCTGTAAACGTCCTCTTTATCCTTCAGAGGTTCCTTATTGTTCATCTCTTTTCATTTATTCTTTCTTGCCAAATGTTCCACATTCCCTCTCCCTTTTAATCACTACACATAGTCCTTTTTTAAAATGGATGACCACTCCTGTCTTGCCACCGCTACTTTATTGTCTGTTTCTCCCTTGATGTACTGTTTGCTCATTATCTTCCTCCCTCTTTTTCCTTTAATTTGGTGTCTTAGAACAGTACCACATCCTGGTACATCCTATTCATTCTGCTGTTTATTTTTTTCCTTTTGATTGGGTTACCACTTTCAGTCTGTATTTACTCCTTTCTGTCCTCTTTGGTTTTGTACCCCATCCCCATTTTTGCCTTTGAGCAGCTCTTCTCTGCTCTCCTGTATTTCCTTGTTGAGCTGGACCTTCTATCCTTTGGCCTTTGCCTATGCTTGGTCTCATCTCCACCTCATACAGTTGGATGAGTCATCCTCCAACCTGTGATTTGAGGGCATCTGGACTCGGATCATTCACCTTGTCATTTTCCCCAGTTTGATTTTGGCCCTGCCCTCCTTGTTTACATTTCTCTTGATTGCTCCTGTTTATCTCTCCCTTTTCCATAGCTGTTACTTATTTCTTTTGCATATGGTTCTGCTTTTGTGGCAGTTTCATGCATTCAATTTTATTTTGCTCTAATATATTGCAAACATAAGATTGGTGTTTCTATAATTTCTTTCTCCATTTCCCTGACTTTATTTTCAGGTATACCACACCATTTTTCCCACTGCTTCAAAGAGAAAGCTTACTTTTATATAAACCATAATGACATTATAAAATGTAGTGTATCATTGGTAAAACCATGTAGCAGCAATCTGCCCAGTACATTCTACTCTTGAAGTACAGTGCATTAAAAAATACCTTTGAACAGTGCCTCATGCTCATGGGTTCCATTAGTCCTTTTCAGTCTCAGCTTCCCCCTTTTGTCCTGATGCTTCTGTGACTTTAGCGTATGAGTTCTTTTGACAGGCAGTCATGACTCTGTGCCATCATATGAGTTCACTTTTGAATTGCCTATTATTTCTTCTTATAAGACTGTAATATACTCTTTTCACAGACATGATGCATCCATGCAGTCTTATGATTCTCAGCAGATGCCTGTAGTATCCCAGTGAACAGCCACCATCATCCTGTGGGGTTGTTTAGGCAAGTAGGGGGTTGAAGTGGGTTGCTAGGCCTGTCTTTCACAAATGTAAACACACACACAGACATGCACACACACACTCACACCTGCACAAACACACACATGCAAACACACACACACACACACACACACACACACACACACACACACACACACACACACACACACACACATGCTTTGGAACAATTTACAGTCACTGATGAGCCTACTGCATGTCTTTGGGAGGTGGGTCGAATAATAAATATTGGTCATTGTGTGTACATAAATCTAGTGCAGTCCTTAATTGTAAAATATTCTATAGATACAATATATGCAGTGAGCAGATTCAGTAACATAGTCAGATTATTTAAAAATAGTTTTATAGTTTGCTACAAGAATTCAGAGAGCTGGTATCAGTGCACACATGCAGGAAAAGCTAAAAGTGGTGTTTTGAAGTATGCTGTAAGGTCACCAGGTTAAATTAATTACTACATTGTTTCCCTTGTGCTAAATCTACTGTTTTCCCCCTGTTTGTACTATTTATAGTTTAGTTATTGTTTAATGGTTTACCCAAGTGTGCCGGCAGTATGATGGATGGTGGTGATTATTCCATGGGACAGGACAAGTTGCTGTTATGTCCATGAAGCTAGCATTATTAGCTGGAGCCAGAAGCTGTTTTTAATTGGTTTGTTTAAATTCCTAGATCTTCTGAAGTCTGGTTGGTGTCTTTAAAATAAGACTTCAGAGTGCTGATATCACTGCATACTTAATGGAATAGCTTAAAGTAGCATTTTGACCACTTAAAGCCCAGAATCAAAAATGTGCTTTATTTCTTTTCTGCACTTAATGCTGTTTGATGACTTCTGCTTTTTTCACTGATGTTTAAATAAATTTTGCTTATTTTTATTTTGTTTTACTTTATGGAAATTGAAGAGTTATTTGTACAGTTGCCTGATGAGATTCATTAATTAACATTAGAGAATGGGCTTACTGTACATCAGTACCCTGATTGGAGAACATGAGTTCTCCAACAGGCTATTAATGCACAAGTAATGTCCTCTGAAAAAATGAGTCTGCTAGCTTCACGGCAGCATATAAAGCTGCTGTGAAGCTCAGACTAAGAAAATGGGACGGCCGCATTATTTTATGCTTACTAAGCAGCACTTTTGCTGTTTAGTGAGTGTAAAATAAAATAAAAGTAAAAAAAAAGTGTGTGTATGCGTTTGTGTGTGAAACTGTTTGCATGTATGAGTGTGAGAGAGAGATTGGTTGAGCTACTGTTTTACACTCTGTAAGCAGCACTTCTGCTGTTTGTCGAGTGTAAAAAAAAGCATGTGTGTGTGTGTGTGTGTGTGTGAGAGAGAGAGAGAGAGAGAGAGAGTTTATGCATGTATGAAAGTAAGAGAAAGATAAGAGATGATCATACGTATGTGTGTTTATGCTGCTGTATGCGTGTGTGAGCAAATGCGTGCATGAAAGCAGCAGAGAGAGACAGAAGGAGAGAGAGAGAGAGAGAGTGTGTGTGTGTGTGTGTGTGTGTGTGTGTGTGTGTGTGTGTGTGTGTGTGTGTGTGTGTGTGTGTGTGTGTGTGTGTGTGAGAGAGAGAGAGAGAAAAAAAGTTGAGTGAGAGCAATCGGGTGATCCCTGGAAGCATCACGTAACATCTTTGTGTATCTCTTCATGATACCACTCGTCACAAGAAACCTGGACAGAGCTAGAAATAAATGGGGAAACAAAGTTCTGAAAATAGGGACTGAGTTTAAATATTGCTCTTAGAAACTTAGAAAGTTGTTAGAATAACAGGGTTTTCTTTAGCATGCATTTTTTGTCTGAAGCAGAGATGTGTGTGTGTCATACCTCTCAACCTCTTAGTGCAAGAAATCTGGAGCCCATCATCAGTGGGAGACAAAAGGCCAGAAATAAGGATAGATTTTAAATATTGCTCTTATAAACTTAAAAAGCTACTAGAATAACAGGGTTTATGTTAGCATGCATTTTCTGAAAGATTTGAATTCTGAAAGTCAAACCTATGTCATTATTTAGTGACTTCAGTGCTCAGATCATCCCCGTGACTTACCAGAAAACCACAAATTTTATGAGGAACACACCAAAAATATGAGGAAAAAATCTGGACATTCTGTGAAAATCTGGTCAGTTTAGAGGTATGGTGTATGTGTGTGTGTGTGTGTGTGTGTGTGTGTGTGTGTGTGTGTGTGTGTGTGTGTGTGTGTGTGTGTGTGTGTGTGTGTGAGAGAGTGTGCGAGATGACTACTGGCAGCAGCAGCACTGAAGAGGCTTACAAACCTCTGCATCTTTCAGCTGAAGACATTTGAACAAAGCCTAAAATAAAGGTGGAAGAAAGGCTCTAAAACAAAAACATAATTATTGCTCTTATAAAGTTACAAAGCTGCTAAAGGATTTAAGTTAGCATGAGTTTTCTTAAGGAAAAAAAAGTCTGAACCTCAAATGTATGCCATTTAGTAATTTCAATCTCCAGTGATTGCCAACCAAACGATTTTGGAGTAAGGGACCAAAAAGTAAAGTAAATAACCTGGCTATTTTTAAATGTTATATTGTGGATATAAAATGTTTCCTCCAACACCATTAACATATACTACAGCAAGTTTGAAATGTTAGGCAGAGCTACTTTACATCATATATATATATATATATATATATATATATATATATATATATACACACACACACACTCACACACACACACACACATATATCTATATATATGTATATATATGTATATATATATATATATATATATATATATATATATATATATATGTATATATATATATATATATATATATATATATATATATATATATATAAGTAAAACACAACAATTGTACAGAGAGCCCATTCTCTAAGCACAATAATGCCCTCCAGGTGTGTGCCAATGTGTAATTAACGCCCTTCAAGCAGTGTAAACACCCCTGGTAGGCATGAATTACACATTAACACACATCCTGTCAGGCATTATTGCTTGCTTATGTTTCCTTATGCTAAATCTATGCTAATCTATGCTAAATCTACTATTTTTCATCCTTTTTAACTCTTTCTAGTATTTTTTAGTAGTATTAAATCAGATAGTGTTCAATGAAGGGGTATAGTGTGCCATACCCTGACTGAATTTGTAAATTGTTGTGTCACGTCCCTGTTTTAAATCTTTTGTTTTCTCTCAGTTTTTACTATTTATGAATTAGCTACTGTTACACCAAAGTTTTAATCAAACGTCTAGACAGTTTGGGAGATAGTGGTGATTATTCTGTGGGAGACAAGTTACTTTTGTTTTCAGGAAGCTGGCATTATTAGCTAGAGCTGAAAACTGTTTTTCCTTTGATTTGTTTAAATTCCCAGCTCAGCTATACTGCACTGTGCTTTGCTTCAAAGTTAATAAAAACAGGTAGTTTAACTGAAATTTTACTCCTAGCATACCTATTGCGAAAGATGCCCATACCTCTCAACTGTCCAGATTTTCTCAGAATGTCCAAATTTTTGCCTCATATTTTTGGCCTGTTCCTCATAAAACTGGTGGTTTTCTGAATTTTTGTGGCAAATCAGAGCGGATTAAATTCACTAAATAATGACAGGCATTTCAAACTAAATATCTTTCAGAAAATGTTAGGTAACACAAGACCTTTTATTTCTGTTTATAAGAACAACAGAATTTGTCCCTGTTTTAAGGTTTTGTTCCCCTGTCATTTTTGACTTTATCTAAAAATTTGTGCTAAGAGGTTGAGAGCTACCATGCTACTCTTTATTTAGGGCCAAGTTAAGTTACTTCCAGCTGTTTCCACCTTAGAAGAATACGTCCAGATGTTAACTATTATGCTACAAATGCTTTTGGTAATATGTAATATTCTGTACTCATGATAATTTTTCAAGAAAAAGGAGTATTAATATTTCTTGCTCATAATGATTCCTCAAAAAGATGCCCAGCAAAGCAAACACCTGACAGATAAGCCTTATATCCCTAATGTTCACCACTCTTGGATTATATGTAAGGTCAGCCATCTTGTCTCTTCCTTCAGTTGCCAGCCTCATACCATTTTGCACTATCAGACAGTGTAATAACTGTTTGATGCCCAGTGACAATGAACTATGATTACCTCATCACACACTGCTCATGAGCAATGCAAATATTTAACTAAGATGGAGACACTCCATACAAATACATGGAAAAATATCATACACTGTGACTGTAGAAAAAAGCATTGCCTAAGCCTGCAAGGTCTAAAAAGACCAGGTGTCAACAAAAATAAAAATCTCAGCACATACTGTCACAATCAAAACTAAGAATCACTAGGGAAAACTTCGCCTAAACCAAATACTCTTAAACCTTCTACTTATAAAAATGTACTGATGAATGGTAACCCCATTGTAATACACACACTATATTCCTACAAGTATGGAAAAAACAAGGTGACAGTGAGTTGTACGTCAGGTGCCACAATCTCTGACATCCCAAGTGTACTCAAAACCCTCAAAAGAGGAAGTATGACTACAACGTGGTGGTGGTTCATATGGGTGTAAATGACCTGGCACACCAAAGTCTAAGAGATATGCAAGGGAAACATTTCCAAGCCCTCTATGCATTTCACAAATGCAGGAAAGACTCTGGCATTAAGCCGCTCCTACATTCACCAAGAATGATGCCAGTGTACAAGGTAAATATGATTGAGTTCAACAATTGAATGACTAGCTGGCATCAAGGGAGATTCAGTATGTGTCATCATCAGATGAACAGCTGCACAGCCCTATTTGCTTTGCTAAGGAGAGCCAACATTTCTCACTCCAGAGCTCCTGCATTTGGGCTTATGCCTTTGCTGCCCACATAGTGCATTTTTCAGGCAGACTCTGGCTAATGGGTCTCCCAACCTAAATAGTATATCAAGTAAAGGACTGGACAATATCAACATGCTTAGTGCTAGCTGTCTAAACAGGTTTATTCTCAAAATGTTGAAATTGAAAACAGTTTCTAACAAAATTATTGAATTGTTTGCCCGACTTTGGTAATACCGAATTACCAAAATGTCAGAAATGGTAACCATGGCAATCGGCATTCAAACATTGGAATTTCCGATGCCAAAAATCCATGTTAGTGGTAACATTTTTACAGGGAGAAAAGGCCCCCTGCAGCCTCCATTTGACCTCCCCCACATATTATATATACCAACTGCGAGATTGCACTACAGTGAGGAAAAGAGAAAGTTTCCCAATCTGCAGTCTATTGCAATCTCAGTTCAAAATGTCAACTTCATATTAGCAAATGTGTACTCACTTTCACTAATATGAATTCATATATTTTCATTTTGACATTACAGAAGTAGATAGAACACATGTTTGACCAACCCATTTTTGTTGAACCGCATTTCCACGTTTTGAATGTAAACCGTCTAAACAACATATTGGCTGACCTTGAAGCCCTTCTCCATTTCACGGCACATTTGTGTATGTTTTATTGCTAAACCTGGTTTATAAGTACAGAAAGCACTTCCTCTGTACTAAGGTTCTGCATCTACCAAGCCTTTATTTATTTATTTAGTTGCTGATATTTGATTACTGGAAAAGTCCGATTAGGTAGGAGCTCATTTGCAGCAGAGGCCTGGGAAGAAAATCTCAAAAGTAGTACAAAACTTTTTAAGAACAACCATTTTTCAGTCTTTAAGAATAATACAAAAATCCTACTACAGTGTAAATAATTACACTAAAGTAGACATAATATGAAAACATTGGTTAAGAATAGATACAAGCTGTGTGACAATGATTTAATAATCAGAGAAATGTTTATAGTTAAAGCAGGAGCGGCCGTAGGTCAACTGGCACCCTAGACAAAAGGGCTCCACAGCACCCCCTCACCACACTACCTGGTGCCCCCATCCTGGTCTACCTATACCAAACAAATACTGGAAAAACACTCCTGCTAGAGTGGTGCTCTAGGCAGCCACCTAGTTGGCCAATGCCTAAGGTTGGCTATGGGTTAAAGCCATGGGAGAAAAATTGATAGAAGTAAGAAAGTGAGTGAAGAAGGGATAGTAAGGAGATGCAAGTAATATAGGTATTTGTTCACATTTAGGGATATAGTTTATCCTAGTGCTAAGCAGGAACAGACCTTCATTAGGCTAGGAAGTCTTTTAGAATGGTTTTGATGGATGGGAGGGAGGATATTGACTTGATGGATACAGATAAGTAATTCTAGGCCTTAGCAACAAGGTACGAATAAAGACAATGCCCTGCAGATTTGATAGGTTTGTAGACAGATGGGAGTTTTAAGTCATTGGATCATAATGACCAATTGGGAACATAACTGTGTAGAATGTTATTTAGTGCTAGACCAGCAGATGTATTCAGGATAATTTTAAAGGCAAGGTTCAAATGTCAAATTCACCACCGTAACAGGTACAAGCAAGCAAAATCTGAGGGTAATGCTACTCAATGCTAGAAGTCTAAACCTCAAAATGCACTCACTCGAGGCACTCTTTAAAATGGTAACATCAACATCTGTGCAGTGACAGAGACCTGGTTCAAGGCTCCAGAGAGCGCCCCTGCATTACCAGGCTATAATTCATACTACACCTTTTGGCCACCTAACCTGGACTGAAACACTAAAGGCAGAGGCATGTCCATATTCATTAAGGATATCCACACTTCCAGGCTAGTTGCTCAGCATAATGCAGCCAAGATTATCCAAGTGCAACTAACTCTGGGCAAGACCACAATCCAAATTGTAGCTTGCTACAGATCCCCCACCATGTCCTAGAAATCCCACTCCTCATTTCTTGATACACTGGAAAATATTAGGGTACAATCCAAAACCCTAATAATGGGCAATTTCAACTACCCCACCATTAACTGGGAAACTACTCATGTACCAACTCTTTTGCTCAACGTTTTCTGGAATTCATAAATTGCAATGCCTTGGATCAACTTATCCACCACCCCCACCAGGGGCAGCAATATCCTAGACCCAGTCATAACCAACATTGGCAACTGGTGTTCCACACCAGAGGTCAATTCCTCATTGGTCAGATCTGACAACAAGCTAATCACCCTAGGCATACACATCCTGCCCCCACCTCCCCATTAGGGAAACCACAGTAAACAATTTCTCCAAAACCAACTTCACTTTTCTTAAGACAGAAGTGGCGAACTTCACGACACCCATGCAGATGGACAATAAAGGTAGAACTGCTGAATCCTACACAAATGCCCTTTATAAGACCTTACATGAGTGCATGGATCATGCTATCCTAACAGAACCAAGATCCTATCCTCCAAAAAAGGAAGCCAATCTGGTATTCCCTTGCCATAAACCAACTCTACAACAGAAGAAAGAAACTGTTGCAAAAAGAGTAAAATCCCATGACTGGAGGAACGCCCTGGATCACCTCATTAAGAATCTGAGATCCCTCATAGAATCCTCCAAAGCTAGTTATGAAAACAATATTGCCACTGAATCTAAAGACAGCCACAAAACATATTTCTAGCTATGTCAAGAATCCCAATGGCAACACTCAGATTTTCTCTGAGTTTCAGCACAATGGCACTAAATATGCAGAACCAACTGATATTGCCAACATCCTGGGAGATAGGTTCAGTGCTAAATTTACCCCCCTCTCACTCCCTAAAGGGCCCATCTCTATACCAGAAGAATTCAACGTTCCTGTAATCATGGTGCACAGGTAAAAACACACTCTCCAAAGCCAAGAACACAGCATCCATGGGACATGACAGCATCCCAGGATGTGTTCTACATGAACTACAGAACGAACTAGTACACCACCTAAGTACCATGTTCAATCATAGCCTCACCTCAGCCTTTGTGCCCACTGAATGGTGCACAGTGATGGTTATTCCACTCCACAAAGGGGGATCCACAACGGACCCCGCAAACAACTGCCCCATTAGCCTGACGAGCCTGGTCTGGAAGGCCATGGAATGTATCATCATGGAACTTATAAACAAAGATATTGGTAATCTCCAAACTCTGGACCCCACCCAGTTCGGGTTTGTAAAAGGCAGATTGTGTCTCCTAAACCTGATAGACTTCTTTGAAGCAGTCACCAAAGCTGTAGACGAGGGTAAGGTGGTTCACACAGCCTATCTAGATCTTGCCAAGTCTTTTGACACCATCCCCCACTCTGGAATTATAGATAAACTCACTGAACTAGGTATAAATGTACCCATGAAACAGGTTTTATTTTTTTTACAGTAGGTACCACTTGTAAAGATACATTGATTCTGTATCCTTAAACAGTAATTCTGTATAATTCTACAAATACTGCAATATGACTCACTTTATAGTATGTACCATCTACAAACTGTAATTTGTACAATTCGGTAAATACTGCATTTTGAACTCTGTATATAACGCAATCTGAATCACTTCTATAGAAAGTACCATCTGCAACAGTCAACACCAGTATGATGCTCTAATTGTGTAACTGTATTGATAACTTGATTGCTAATATTTTATTACATTTGTATAACTATGCAACCTTGTTAATGGAGCTTTTCTCCCCAGGACTCCATTGAAAATGGGTTCATCTTGGCCCAATGGACTATCCTGGTAAACCAACTGCAAATAAATAAATAAATAAATCCCTATGTCACAAGATGGGCTGCCAACTGGCACACAGACAGTGGAATACCACAGGGTTCAGTCCTGGGTCCTCTCCTGTTTGGTATGTACTTCTCTGAAGTACAGGCTAACACAGAATGTCTTTGACTAATGAAGTTTGCAGATGACTGCAAACTAGGAGCCATAATCAAAACTCCTAATGATGTGGACATCCTACAAAAGGACTTCACTGAGACAGATGGCTGGTGTCAAAGCCATGGCCTCAAGCTCAATTCCAAAAAGTGCATTGTCATCACCTTTGGTAAAAACTCTGTACCCATGAACTACCACATAGGCAGTAGTCTACTTAACACCAAAAGTGTGATAAGAGACCTTGGGACACAGGTGGACAGTATTTTCTCTTTGATAATCACATTGCCACAGTAGTCAGGAAATCCTTCTACGTGGCACACCTCATCGCAAAAGGTTTCTCATCCAGGAAAAAAGAGGTCATTGTTCCCCTCTACTCATCACTCATTAGACCCATTATAGAGTACAACGTCCCTTTTGGTAAGTACCTTATGAGACATCTAAAACAACTGGAAAGACCGCAGAAATATCTGACAAAGAGGATTACCGGCCTCAAACAGAGCAACTATGCAGACCGTCTCACAAAACTCCAGCTTTACTCCGTTGCATATCTCCTACTCAGAGGTTATCTCTGCCTAACAAACAAACCTATATCAAACCCAGAGCTGTTGGACATGCTCCACTTAAAGAAATCCCAATCCCTCTGATCTACACACTCTGGGGACCTAAACCATGTCACCACAATAAACAGAACATGCTGGAGGGATAGATTCCTGTCCAAGAGACTTCCCATGCTCTTGAACAAACTACCTATCTATATCAAACAAAGCTCCTCATTAGCACTCTTCAAGAAAAATCTTGATGAGTGGATGGGAAATAGAAAATTCATCCCGGGGATCACTTTTGTGGCTCTGCTCGACAGGAAAATAATTTTCTTGGGTGGCGAAAACCAGGGTACCTTTGTGGCTAGGCTTATATAAACCCTAGGGCCAATAGCCTAGTACCTACCTATGAACCTATGAGGAGATAAGTAGTGGCAAGTGTTAGTTTAGTTGTGTCGCTGAGAAAGTTTTTGGCTCTATAAAACATCCCCAGTTTTTGATTAGTTTTTCTTATGCAATTTTGTATATGCAGGTTGAGTTTAAGATTTTCATCCAGCATCATCCTTAATTATTTGCTATGAGAAGTGACTTCAGTGGTTGTATTAATAAAAGAGAGAACTTTAAATTTTGTTTTCTTTGGGACAGGTATTTGCGGAAAAAAGTAATAGCTTTCTTTATTTTTTAGAGTTGAGCATGCATTTGAGTTACAAAGGGGTCTATGTTAGAAGATTGAATTTTCAGAAACTGAAATTCATATGATTGAGACCATATGATCTTGTTTCTGAAAACTCGAACTTAAAAAAAAAACACAAAAATCTACCTCTTTTACATTTTTTGCAGGGGATGAACAAGCCTCCTGCACCCCTCATGTGGGGACTACACCACCCACACCCCCTTGCAAATTATATATGCCAACTCTGAGATTGCACTACAGTGGGGAAAAGGGTAAATTTCCCGATTCTCACTATACTAGAATCTCCATTCAAAAGCTGCAGGTTTTTAAAAACTTGATCATATGGTCGTGACCATGTGAATTTAGAGTTTCTGAAAACACAATCATCTGATAGGGACCCATTACAAAGTCATGTTTCAGTTGCTGTTCAAGCTTCCTGAGTAATTTGTTGAGGTATGCCACATTTTCAGAAGTGCAAATGAATATGGAGTCATCTGTGTACTTTATTATAGAGGCCTGTTGTGTGCATGTGTGGAGGGTGTTCACAAGAATGTTAAAGAGGAGGGGAATAAAGCTAGAACTTTGTGGTGCACCGGTGTTGACTCTGAGGTATGGAGAGAGGGTGGAGTGCCATTTTTACTGACTGATACCTAATGGATAGGTAGATTTTGAACCATAGAAGGGTGGGCTGAGACAGACCTAATGAAGACTTTTGAAATAGAATTTTCCTGTAACAAACTATGTCGAAGACATTAGACAAATCTAGAACTAAGGAGGAGACTAGTTTGGGAACTGTGGTGGAATATCCATATTTATTAAAGACCACATTACCTCAAGGCAGATTCTCAGAGACACACAAACCAAACTTATTAAGATCAAAGTCATTAAATAAAGTCAACTATCAGATTATAGCATGGATGAGCTTCAAAGACACACAAATTTCATCATCCTAGGTGGCTTCAATTACCCATCGATAAACTGAAAGACTTGCACCTTAAATGTAGATTATGATGAAATATTTCTCAATTTCATAAACAAGAATTCCCTCGATGAAACAGTCAAAAAGTCCACTAGAGGTCAAAAAGTTCTCAACCTGGTCTTTACAAATGTAGCATGTATGTGTACTATCCCACTGGTATACCCTTCCCCAATCAAACTAACAATAAAAAGGCAACCTTGTCTTTCAAAATCCCAGCAGATGCAAATATGCCATATTTGCGACTTAAAATGAAAAAAATCTACTATTCTATGCTGAATTCTCAAAGCTAAAAGTATAACTGTAACCTCCAAATCAGCTAGTAAATAAGCAAATACATTCTACACTCACCTAGAAAATTATATAAATCTTTCAGTCCATACCAAAATTAACCAAAATGCAAAGGGTAAAACCAACCAGCTTGGTTGTCTACATGCTTAAACAATATATGAAGCAATACAGCAAAAGTAAAAAAAGAGCTAATTTGAATATCTAGCAAAACTAAGTACCCACAAATCAAGTTAAAAGTCAAAAAAGTTATGCAATATATTGAAAACTATGATCAGGAAAATAAAGGCTTTCCATAAACATAGGCTGACATTGGAAACTAAGGATAATTGCTAATCTTTCATTATTTATGG
This sequence comes from Protopterus annectens, assembly GCF_019279795.1. Classification (NCBI taxonomy): domain Eukaryota; kingdom Metazoa; phylum Chordata; order Ceratodontiformes; family Protopteridae; genus Protopterus; species Protopterus annectens. Next base: position 254,179,632 of record NC_056744.1, on the reverse strand, counting down.
CATGAAGTTGCAAAATAACATCCATAGTGCTCTGAGCTTATTCATAATGGCACTACCTACTTTGATCTAGTGAGCATCACATACACACACACACACACACACACACACACACACACACACACACACACACATATATATATATATATATATATATACTGTTGTGTCTTTAGGCTTTTCCTGGTTAGGGGTCGCCACAGCGGAACTCCGGTCCGCTAATGATTGGTAGTTGATTTTTACATGCCGAGTTACCAGCCCTGACACAACCTTCAACGAAGGTATGCCCATTCAAGCATGTCTCCACGCAGAAGACGCTCTAGCTGAGAATTGAACCGGACAGCGTCTTACTGTGAGGCATATATATATATATATATATATATATATATATATATATATATATATATATATATATATATATATATATATATATATATATATATATATATATATATATATATATATATATATATATGTGTGTGTGTGTGTGTGTGTATATATATATATATATATATATATATATATACACATATATATATATTAACAAATGCAAGTCACTGTAAATTTCAGCCCAGAGACATTTCCACAAAATCCACATATACCTGGGTATTTCAAACTCCCTATCATCACTAAAGAACAATTGTTAAAAGCACTCTTCAGAACAATAATCTAATGTTTGGGTACTGAATGTGTAACACTTGGAAATAAAACTTATGATCTTTGCCTTCATTTAAAATATATATATATAGTTATATAAAAATACATCCTCTGTGGGACTTGATAACATCCTAGGCTGAATGCTGAGCAGCACTAACACATGTTACTGGATCCCTTCCTACAGCTTTTCAACCTCAGCTGTTTCACTGGCTTTGTCCCTCAGGTATGGCACACAGCAGATGTGATGCTACTTCGCAAAGGTGGCCCCATATCAGACAGTGAGAATCACAGACTCATCAGCTTGATGAAAAATATGAAACTGGTAATAACAGGCCTCATAGACTATGATATAAAAAAATCTTATAAGACTTTAGTCCATGCAGTTTGACTTCATTAAGGGTAGATCCTGTCTAATGAATCTGTTGAGTTTTTTTTGAGATGGTAACACAAGCCAACATACCTTGACCTCACCAAGGCATTTGATTCCACTCCACATTTCAACATTATCAGCAAGACAAATACAATCCAAATCAAACTGTGCATAGCTAGATCAACAGTGAATTGGCTGAGGAACAGAACCCACACAGTGAGGGTGGCAGGCATGTCCTCAGACATCATGAAGGTAACTAGTGGGGTACCACATAGATCAAAGCTCTCACCGCTGCTATTCAGTAATTACTTATCTGATCCCCAAATCAAAAATGGGGAATTACGGTTAATAAAGTTTGCAGAAGATTGTAAGCTGTGTGTTATACTCAAATCTCCTTATATTAGATGCTACAAGGTGAACATATGCATGCTAATATCTGGTGCACCTGAAAATGGGCTATAAATAAATAAATGCTAAAAAATGCAAAATAATTGCATTTATTAAACAAATCCTCCACTCAGTTTATAGTACAGAAACACTTCACTCAAAATAATGATTTGGGGAGAGACCTTGGGACATGGGTAGATAACTCTCTCTCCTTTGATCATCATGTTGTACTAACTAGTTGTCAGAAAGTCATTGGGTATCACCCAGCTAATCACAAAAGGTATTTCCTACAGAGCCAATAAAGTTCTTACCCCTCTATCTTCTGCATTGATCAAGCCCATCATTGAATAAATACAACCTTTGGGATGTATGTTACGAAACATATCCATCAATTTAAAGTTATCTGTCACAGACTGTGTGTGATACTGACTGGGCACCTCCTGTGGGAAAGACACATTACCTTGACAATTCATCAAAAAAAAAAAAAATATATATATATATATAAATGCAGCTTCATCACTGTCATTTGAGAGAGAGGGAAAAAGACTCTGGGTTATCAGACAGACTGGGCTTTAGAATCTGCTTTCAACCTGTAACAATGTCATTAGATAATACATTACACCATTGATCTCATTGGATACAAATTTTGCCCTTTTCTGAGAGTTTACAGCAACCTGGTATGAAGCACATAGTTAATACAGAACAAGTTTTACTACCAAAATACATATATTACCCCACTGTGGCTATAACCTCCACCTCAATCTCAGCATGCATTTCATGTGAAGCTCTTGGTCAGAGTATGGATTGTGACAGAACATTGACCTAGGGCACTTATTCACTGGAGCAATCTAATGCAAAGGAATGACAATAACAAAATGACATGCTGAAACTGTACTGACCCTACCACAAACATGGCCAAGGAGGATCACGTACAAAAGGCCAGAATCTACTGTCCTAAAATCTTTGCATTTTACCAAGTCTGTAGGTGAAGAATGAGAGCTTGGGATGGGAAGCCCTAAATGATCCAAAATGTCAAAATGGGAGAAAAGCATTCTCATCCCCACAGTATATGTTTAGGTCAATATATAGAAATAGATTCATGACAAACACACAGATTTCCAACAATAAATGCCTAGCTGACCACATCACATTTTTTAGTTTGTAAGAGAAAGACATGTTGTATTATTTATAATGAGCTACTGTAAATGAAAGAGAACATCGGCTGGGATAAAATGGACCCCCTGTTGTAAATGACTTTAACTCTGCAACTGTTAAAATGTTATCACATTACCATTCTTCTCTAACTGTGACCAAAGATTATGCCATTGAACGCCTACAACTAAAAGTGGAACTCAAATCATAATGCAATAAACGTAAAAGCTAATACTAACAGCAATAATGCAATAAACTTCAAAACTAACACTACTGCTAATCTTAAAAAATTGAGTGATCCTGCCAGCTAATCTCTTATGAAAGAGTTTGTATGACACATACATTATACTCAAGTAGGCAGATACGTTCATAGATGTATAGTCATGCAGAATTACTTACATAAAGACATCCAAAGAAAATGCATTTTTATCTTCAGCCACTACATTCTTCTGGTACAGAATCTTTTACATTGTACAGCAGGAAAACTATATGATTATCCTTAAAGGCTGAATATTTATTTATTTATATATATATATATATATATATATATATATATATATATATATATATATATTTTTTTTTATTATTATGTTAATCACTTGGTGGACAGACCTCTTGACTTTCTGTACCATTAACGGGGATTTCTGGCATGTCTATTAGAAATACAAACATAAGCTTAGATTTACAATTGTTAAAAATAGAGCCCAGTGCAGTACATTAACAATTTATGCAAAACAGTGCTTATATGCATTGCCAGCATTCAAAATTAGAAGGTAATAAAATATTTGCATGAAGCACAGATTCAGTATGCCTATATGGACTGTTTTGCTATTACATAGAGAATAAAATCCAGTTACAAAATCAACAACAGAAAATAACTTTTACTGATGAGATATGTAAAATGTTTTGTATGGTCTTTGAAAAGGAGTTAATCTCTGGTGGATTGTTAAAACATTTTCCCGAATTCACTATCCATCCATGCAGGACTAGCTTAGTCCTGTACAGAAGCAGACTTTAGGAGCAGGATGGCAGCATGCCATGCATATCAATAAAGGCACGCTGCCTGAGCTCCTAAACTGACATGGAGGATGTACAAGAGCAGGGGGTGTGTCTGGGAGCAGAGCTCTCAGAATATACACACCCCTGCAATGAAGAACAGCAGTGTTTGAATAAGAATGAGTGAGACAGTTCATAGGTGTTCGCATACCCCCAGCAACATCCCCCCAAGTTTACAAGAGCAATAGTTAAAACAGTAAAGATAAAGAAGTTTTTTTTTTATAAAACAGATTAAATTTAACCATACTTGTGCAGGTTTGCCCATTACTTAGCTACGGTTAATGCAGCTTAAATGGCACAAGAGGATAAAAAGCAAGATATATGCAGATGAAGCAGTATAACAATAGTGTAGTGGGCAGAGCATTCACCTTATGAACAGTCATTCCCGGTTCAAGTCCCACTCCAATACAATCCATTTTCCATGTCAAATCACTTTATGATCAATTTATTTTGTTGCATAACCTATGACATAACATATATTTGTGAACTGGAGTACTGCATTAAATGCAGATGTGAGGTGTCATTGTCATAATGCTGTAACATCCACAGATAATCACAAGTGCCCCATACAGTATATGTACACAGGAATCAGGGATACAAATGGAAGGTAAAATGTGTAAGGAATGATAAATCCATACAGTTCCAAATCCACCACCTTGCCAAGAACCATTAGACATTACTGCCTAAATTAGTGCAGTGGTAAGCAGGTGTAAGCACTAGTAAGCTAGAGTAAGCATATTTAAGCAGTAGTAAGCAAGTTTAAGCCCATTTGCATGGGGTAAGCAATGTGCACACAGGTTAAGCAATATTGAAGGTAACACTCTGTAAGCATATTTAACTGGAGGTCAGCATTACTTACCTTCGTGCAAACCCAAGCAAACCTGCTTACAATTGCTTAAAAGTGCCTTAATCACTCTATATGCATCATCTGCTGTTCTGGCCAGACAAAAAATAAACAGTCTTTGCAGGTCTTGAACCCACTGCTTTGTACACTATAGTCACACTAGTTAACCACTAAGCCATCACAGCAGTACATATGATTGAGGTCTTGCAAACAGATCCTCACTACAGGAAATACAAACTGAACATGTGAAAAAAATCTATATACAGTTTTATACTGTATAACCTACTACAGGACATAAATATGTGAACTGGAGTACTGCATTATGCCCAGATGTGATGTGTCATTGTAATAAAGTATTGAAATCCCCTAATAAACTCAAGGACCCCATACAGTGTACGTAAATATGAGTCATGGATACCAAACAAATATATAACATGTAATGAATAATAAATCAATGCCACAATGCAAATATAATGCAAATAAAATATTAAGCAACGCTAAGCATTGCACAACTCAGCTTAGTAGGTGTAAGCAATGTGTAGGTCAGCTAACTCAGTCTGCCCATTGGTATACCCCTTTAAGCAATGCAAACTATAGGTAAGCAGTTTTGCCCATAGCTTAGCATTGTCAAAACCGTCCAATAATTGCAAAGTATGGGAAAATGACCCTATTTAAACCCAACAGGTGGGAATACATCTCATAACTGGCTGTAGCTTCCCATTGTAGGCACTATGTCTGGAATGGGAGAGGGTGTGCACTTTCGGGCACAGCCCTAGGGCATCCAGGAGTCCAGAGTCATGGCAGGACTCCTTGTGAAAGATCATGACCAGAGACTGCTGCAGGGCCAGTACCAGGGTTCCCAATACAAAGCAGAAACCTGGGACCGTCTCGCCCATGACCTCACCAGTGCCACTGGCATACCATGAACTGGTGAACAGGTCAAGCATCACTATGCTGACCTGAAGTGGAGAAAGGGGGATCTCTTGGATCAGTGGATCCAAGAAGCTAGGAGGACAGGGGATGTCCCAGCCATGTGTATATATCAGTCCACTACCTGTTTAATAATTGCCAGCTCATGTATATTATGGATAAGTATGGCTAAATATTCCTCTTATGTCTTCCACAGTGGCAGGTGAGTGGGCTGCGAACCAGGAAGCCCATGGCTGTGGACTGCAGTGGTTGCAACGTGAGGCAGGTTAATAATACTCTTGCATATACTGTCATAGTAAATAAATCTAAACATAGTAGTACGTTAATTGCCTGTATAAGACCTGTATTGTTTAAGGCATGTACTGCATACACCAGAGAATAGGGCAGGAAAAGTATCATATAGGTTGTATGTAAATAAAAGCATAATAGCCTGACATTTAAGGTCTAACTGCTGTACTGCATGTGTTCACTCTGGTATCATATGGTAATGTAGAGTTGCAATCAATTAATAGTACTGTTGTAGTAAGCACTGTTACCCACATTGTGCTACTTAAATAAATTGTGTAGGAATGTCTGATTATGACTGTTGTAATTGCAAGAGGTCAACTAGTACAACTGAGAGAGACTTAGACAGAAAACACTGAAAAGACAGACAACAAAATGCAAATAACACACTCAACTGCACATGAACTGTTGTAATTTTTGCACACACAGCCATGGTTTGAATCCTGGGAGTGGTAGTAGGCTGTATGCAAAATCATACCCCACAAGTGCACAGAATTTCCAGTTATTTGGCCCATATCTGCTTGCTGTTACCCTGCCCCCTGCCATATCAGTGTGCTAATTTCTAACATGTAGGCAGAATTTCATATCATATAACTAACTGTCAGACGTATATATTTGGAAAATGTCAAATAAAACAAACCTGTCATTGTACAAGTCACTAAAGGTTTCAGAGGGCAATAGTCGAAATATGTCCCGGTTCACCTGCATGTGGTGATGACATGCTCAGAGTGCATGCAAAAATAGATGGACAGGTACGTGCATAACATCAACCTGGAATCTGGGAGTATGTGCAGAAACAGTTAGGTAGTGTTAAAAAACAATACCTCCACAGGTATACCAAGTAAGATGTGTATACTGCGGGTAAAACCAGTTCATGTATATAGTTGTCGACAGCCATACCACTGTCCAAACTAAGGCAATCGGCTAGTGTACTAATACCTCTAAGGTACAAATCACAACACTGACTAGGAAAGTAATGAGAACTACAGGAATGTGCTAGTTGTTAATTGACATCTTTCTCTACCCCCCACCATATCTGCAACAATAAATACACAACTCAACTGGTATGTGCTGACTAAACTCTACTGTTGGGACATATGTGCTAGTGTTTGATAATTATTTAAATTTGTTTCTATGTATGTGCTATGTTGAAATATTCCCACATTGGTGGCATGCTGCCATCAATGTACCTGCATGCTGTTATAATGACCACTGTGGTCCCATATATGCATGTGTTTTGTTTGCTATGTAACTGTTCCATATCTGATGTTTGGGTTAATGGGAATATTTATGCATGCTGTTATACTTAATCCTGGAATGTGTTGACTATTACTAACCCACATATGTTGATAAAATTTAAACACCATAGCACGTTTGGGAAGGCTGGTCCCAGTGGACCCACCTATCCCACCTCAGCTGGCCATGGCACTGGGCACCAGTACACCTGGAGCCCAACCCAAGACCTCCTTGTCCATTGGTCTTGCTCCACCTTCGGGTGGAACTGCCTCAGGGGGATGGGGCTTGCCCACACTGGGAGCAGGCGCAGACAGGAACCTGTCACGCATCACCAGGTCTAGGTCATGGAGCGTAGTGAGCTCCACAGGGAGGTTGGAGATCAGCTACACCAGCTTGAGGGCCATGTGTCACAACTAGAGGGTCAGCCTGGCCCTCCTACTCAGCCCCCAGCACAGCCATCTTCGGGGCTGTGAAGGTGCAGTGGTGACTGCCCATGGATGGGGACCTCAGTCCCACTGTTTCCACTAGGGGGCTCATGGGCTTCCAATTTCCCCTCCCCATCAAAGTATTTACCCCCCACATGTGTCAAATACTGCCGCTGTATGTGTCTTGTTTGTCTTGTCTGTTAACCTACCCAACATACCTCCCCAAATATACCTGCTATCCCTCCCCAAAATCCCACTCTCACCTGAAAAAAAAAAAAAAAAAAAGGGCAATTTGTTCCCAAAATAAAATCTCGCCCCATACATAGCTGTCCATTTTGCAAATGTGTCCACTGGACACATGTAATCTAATCTAATTGGCTTAACAACATATTATTGTTGTCCTCACTCTTCTCTCATAGGTTCATTGTTTATAGGTTGGTACTAGGCCATCAGTCCTAGGGCCTATACAAGTCTAACCATAACAATTCCCTGGTTATTTCTTACCACAGTATTTACTTTCCTGGACCCCTGTCTAGCAGGGTGACTGATATAATCCCCGGGGTGAATTTCCTATCTCCCATCAAATCATCAATGTTCCTTTGCAAGAGGGCCAAAGAGGCGCTTTGCTTGACATGTATGGGTAGTCTATTTCAGAGTCTGGGGAGTCTCTGGGTCAGGAACCTATCCCTCCAGCATGTTTTGTTCATTGTGATCACAAGGTTTAAATCCCTGGAGTGTATGTCTCTGAGGGATTGGGATTTCTTTAAGTGTAGCATGTCCAACAGCTCTGGGTTTGACATGGCCTTGTATGTTATGCAGAGATTGACTCTGAGTACATGATATGTGACAGAGTATATGTGGAGTTTTTTTTAGACTGTCAGCACAGGGCATGTGCTTTAGACCTGTGATTCTTTTAGTGAGGTATTTCTGCAGCCTTTCCAGTTGCTGCAGATGTCTTGAGAGGTACATACCAAACTGAGCATTGTATTCTGTAATGGGTCTAATGAGGGATGAGTACAGTGGGACAATGACCTTCATTCCTGACTGTTGTGGCGATGTGGTTATCGAAGGTGAGACCACTGTCCACCTGTGTTCCTAAGGCTCTTATCACACTTTTGGTGTTTAGTGTACTTCCACCTATGTGGTAATTCTCGAGTAGATGTTTTTTTCCCAAAGGGGATAAATATACATTTCTTTGCATTGAGCTTGAACCCATGGCTCTGGTACCAAGCATCTGTTTCTGTAAGGCCCTTTTGTAGAATATCCATATCATTTGGAGATTCAATATTGGCTCTCAGTTTGCAGTCTTCTGCGAACTTTGTTAACCAGAGTCCCTTAGTGTTGGCCTGTATTTCAGAGAAGTAGATGACAAACAAGAGCAGTCCCAGAACTGAACCCTGAGGTATTCCATGTGTCACTTGTCTGGAGCTGGATTTGGAGTTGGTTACTTTTACAGTGTGGGTTCTGTCAGTAAGCCAGTTGGCAACCCATCGATTGAAATAGGGATTAATACCCAGCTTAGTAAGTTTATCTATGATTCCAGAGTGGGAGATGGTGTTGAAGGCCTTGGCGAGGTCCAGATAGGCTGTGTGGACCACCTTACCCTTGTCCATGGCTCTGGAGATTGATTCAAAGAAGTCAATCAGGTTCAGGAAACAAAATCGGCCCTTCACAAGCTCAAACTGTGTGGGGTCCAGTGTTCATATGTTCATAGGTTCATAGGTAGGTACTAGGCTATCTGCCAGAGGGCATTTAAGCCTAGCCAGAGTGTGTCAGCTTTCACCGCTCTATTGATTAATTAACTGAGCCTCTGTCAAGCAGAGCCAATGAAGTTATCCCAGGGGTGTATTTTCTGTGACCCATCCACTCATCAAGGTTTCTCTTGAAGAGTATTAGTGAGGGTCTCTGCCTAATGTAGTTAGGAATTTTGTTCCAAAGCATGGGAAGTCTCTGTGACAGGAATCTATCCATCCAGCATGTTCTATTTATTGTTGTGGCGAGGTTTAGTTCACTAGAGCACATGGCTCGCAATGACTTGGATTTCTTTAGGTGGAGCATGTCCATCAATTCTGAGTTGGACATGACTTTGTAAGTCAGGCAGAGATCACCTCTGAGTAAGCGATATGCCACTGAGTACAGCCGGAGTTTTTTCAGTCAGGCTGCATAGGACATATGTCTGAGGCCAGTAATCCTCTTGGTGAGGTGACTTTGTGGTCTTTCCAGCTGTTGGAAGTGTCTTGTGAGGTACATCCCAAATGGGGCATTGTACTCTATGATGGGTCTGATGAGTGATGAGTAAAAGGGCACTATAACCTCTTTGTTTCTAGATGCGAACCCCTTAGTAATTTGATGGGCCACATAGAAGGATTTCCAAACTACTTTGGCAATATGATTGTCAAAGGAGAGATTACTATCTACCTGGGTCCCCAGATCTCTTATTACCTCTTCTGTATTAAGGGGCTGCCACCTATGTGGTAATTTGTGGGTGTTTTGTTTTTCCCAAAGGGAATTACTATGCATTTTTTGGCATTTAGCTTGAGGCCATGACTTTGACACCATGTGTCTGTCTCAGTAAGGCCTTTTTGAAGGATGTCCGTTTCAGCCGGCAAGTCAATTATGGCTCCCAGTTTGCAGTCATCGGGGAACATGGTTAGCCATAGTCCTCCTGTGTTTGCCTGTACTTCTGAGAAATATATGCCGAACAGTAGGGGTCCCAGAACCGAGCCTTGCAGGACACCACTTGTGACTGGTTTAGAGTCGGACCTGGAGCCTACTATTCTTACCGTGTGAGTTCTGTCTGTAAGCCAGTTGGCAACCCATCTTGTGATGTAGGGGTTTATGTTCAGGCTGGTGAGTTTTTCTGTAATACCTGAGTGAGGACTGGTATTGAAAGCCTTGGCGAGGTCAAGGTAGGCTGTGTGAACAACCTTTCCCTCGTCTATGGACTTGGTGACTGTCTCGAAGAAGTCAACCAGGTTTAGTAGGCATGATCTGCCCTTAACAAAGCCGAACCAGGTCGGTTCAAGTGTTTGGAGGTTACCGATGTCTTTGTTAATGAGTTCCATGATGATGCACTCCATAGCCTTGCAGACCAGGCTAGTCAGGCTTATGGTGCGATAGTTACCAGGGTCAGTTGTGGCCCCTCCTTTGTGGATCGGAATAACCATTGCTGTGCACCATTCTATGGGCATGTAGCATGTGGAGGGGCTGAGGTTGAACATCGTGTTTAGGTGGGGGTTAGTTTGTTCTGTAGTTCGTGCAAGACACAGCCCGGGACACCATCTGGCCCCACTGATGCTGTGTTTTTGGCTTTTGAAAGGGCTGTTTTCACTTGTGCTTCTGTGATTTCTGGGACACTACACTTTTCCGGTACTGTTGTGGGTCTTCCTTAAGGTGAGAGGGAGGTGAAGTTTGCACTGAATCTATCTGCAAGGATGTTGGCAATATCAGTAGGTTCAGTATATTTTGTTCTATTTTGCACTAGCTCAGAGCATATCTGTGAGTTGCCACTTAGATTCTTGACATAGCTAAAGAAGGCTTTGTGGTTATCTTTCGAATCCTTGACTATTATTCTTTCCAAGTTAGCCTTGCATGATTTTATGAGGGACCTTAGTTTCTTACTGATACTGATCAGGGATGTCTTTTCTTCTTGGGATTTGCTTTTTTTCTGAACTAGTTTCCTCTTTCTATTGTATAACCTGTTATGGCAGGGGTCCACCAGACTGGTTTCCTTCTCTTAGGGGAGTGAGTCTTGGTCTTGCTAGGGATGGCATGATCCTTGCATCCTTGTAGGTGTTCATAGAGTGCAATTGTAAAGAATTCTGCATCTTGGGCAGTGTTATCCTTTAGAGTGGGGGCTGTGAATCTTTCCAGCTCTGCCTTAAGTAAGGTGAAGTTTGCTTTAGAAAAGTTTTTCAATGTGGTTTCCTTGGTTGGGGGTGGTAGTGAGGTGTGGACATCCAGGGTGATTAGTTTATGGTCTGATCTAACCAGTGATGGGTTGACCTTCGGTACGGAACACCTGTCGCCCATGTTGGTGATGACCAGGTCCAATATGTTGTGGCCTCTGGTAGGGGAATTTACCAGCTGATCCAGGGCATTTGAGTTAATAAATTCCAGGAAGCGCTGAGCCTGGGAGTTTGTACTCAAGTAGTTTTCCCAGTTAATGGTAGGGTAATTGAAATCGCCCAATATCAGGGTGTTCGGTAGGACCTTCATGTTTTCTAGTTTCTCCAGAAGGACGGAGTGGTGGTCCTGGGTCATGGAGGATGATCTGTAGCAGGCCACAATTTGCACTGCAGATTTGCCTGATGTTAGTTGCACATGGATGATCTTAGAGGTATCATGCTGTGCCACTAACCTGGAGGTGTGAGTATCCTTGATGTATATGGATACACGCCCTCCTTTTGTGTTTCTGTCCGTGTTCTGTGGCCGAAATGTGTGGTATGAGTTGTAGCCCAGTAGTGCTGGAGTGCTCTTTGGAGCCTTGTACCAGGTTATAGTTACTGCACAGATGTTGACATTCTCAATACTTAGGAGTGCTTTGAGCGCATGCATTTTGAGATTTAAACACCTGGCGTTGAGTAACATAACCCTCATTTTTTTACTTGTGCTGTTTACGGTGGTGGGTTTGAATTTTTAGCCTTGGCACTATGGGGGCAGCAAGAGCCTTGGCCAGTATTCGAAAGCCAAGGGGTGACAGATGCAAGCCATCTCTTGCGAAGCAATGCAGCTTGTCAAGCATGTCATCCCAGGCTGACAGACACTGGATCCCCTTTGAATGACACCAGAAGCTTAGCCAATTGTTGAAATTGATCACTTTTTCTTTATACCGAGGTATCATTCTTGGTGAGGGCAGGATGCTACTCAGGGTCAGAGTCATACCCGCCTGGGCTACATGATCAGAGAGCTCTTCCATGTCTCTTTTCATGTAGTCCAGGGAGGTACATCTCAGGTCATTCACACCAACATGAACAATAATAGAGTCATACTTATACTTGTTCTGGAGTGACCTAAGTGCTTGTGTTATGTGGCGGATTCTGGCTCCCGATAGGCACCTAACAGTAACCTTCTCCTTGTCCAGCCTAGTGAGTGGGGCATCAGTGTGCCTGACTATTGAGTCACCTATTACTAGTGTGTTAGGTATGTTATTTCGCCTTAAAGGCTGTGATTGTGCGGCACATTGATTTTGTGTTTTATGTGTTGTCTGGTTTGTGACGGGAGGTGCAGGTCTTGTGGATGTCTGCTTTGGAGCTCTCTGATGCTTTTGCAGGTTTTTATTTAGAGCCACCGAGTATGATTTTGTGTATTTATGTGCATTTTTTGCCAGTGCTGGCTTAGTAGGTCTATGTGAGGCTGGAGGTGTGGTGCAAGTGTTAACCTTCTCCTCATGACGGTCTTTTCCAGTCTTGGGTGGAGAGACCTTAGCCTCCAGTTTGGCTGTATAATTGCATCTCTTGCATATGTTAGTGATTTGTGGTAGGAGGAGAGGGCTGTCTGTGCACATGAGGCAGTTGTAACATTGCCTCAGGATACCCAGATTCACCAGCTGGATTGGAGAGTACACCTAAAGTTGCCCTTTGGTCATGCCTGAATAGTAGGGTGAGCTGCTTAGTCACTTGGTTGGTGAGGGGTGGATAAAGAGGCTTGCCTTGCTGGACAGTCAAGTGTCGGGGTATATTAGTGCTTGCTATTAGGTCTGAGCAAGTGCTGGACTGCAGGATGCTTTCTGAGTGCTTAGGTTGAGAGTTAGACTAGTTTCAAGTGAAAAACTGAAGAGGAAACTTAGTAGAGCCGGGAATAATTTAACCCTAGGTAACCGGTGCTGCCCAGCACAAAACCGTGCAAACGCGGTTTTGAAACTACTAACTTCTATGCTGGAACCACTCCTCCAGGGACAGATGGCTGCTCAAAGTTCCCCTCTCTCACAGGTGAACAGAGAAACTTCCCTCTATCCAAGTAAGGTACGGGCAACTCAGAAACTTGTAACACAGCCCTGAATTCAACACTAGCCTGAAAACTGGATTATACTAGCTTAGAAAGGCGGGAAACAAGATTTTTTTTTTTTAAAGATAAGGCAGAAACAGTAAAAAGTACACTTATAACAGCTTTAAACGACTACAAGCGATCAGAAAAGGCTATCGCACTTTAGTCTGTAGCCTACAACAGCAAAACAATTTATTTAAACAAAAAACAACTTTTTAAAAGTGCAGGCAGTCAAATAAGTACAACATGTGAAAAAAACAAGCTTTTAAATCACAATAAGTGCTGGAAAAATCAGTGTTTAGGCGGAAAACAGTTAAGTACAACAAGAAAATTCAGAAAACTGATAGTCAATCACTCCAAAGTCTCTCTTTTAAGCTAGAAGGCTTGTATCAGTTTAAGGCTTTATACTGCTTTCCAGTAGGTTAGTTACAGGAAAGATGGGAAACAAGCGCAGATGTGGTCTTTTAAACCAGAAAGTTGAAAGAGATAGATAACTTCCCGAATGATCAATAAACTACAATTCCTTGGCCAAAACCCCCTCCTCTTGTGGTAGACAGGCTACGTAGTACTTACCACTCCCACTGATAAGCTAAAAGGCTGCACTCCAACACAAAGGCTTGGGGGCCTCAGAAGCTTACAAACAGTCCTGGATACAACAAATCTGTACCTGGACTAGACTAGTTATGGGAAAGGTGGGGATCAAGCACAAACACAGGCTTTTAAACCAGAAAGTTGAAAGAGATGGGGAAAAAACTGCCCAAATGGCCAGTAGCTACAATTTCTGGGCCAGGAACAACTCCTCTTGTGGTAGATAGGCTACCTAATGCTTACCAATCCCACTGATAAGCTAGAAGGCTTCCCTCCAACATAGAAAGGCTTGGGGGGCTCAGAAGCTTACAAAGAGTCCTGGATACAGTAAATCTGTACCTGGACTAGACTAGTTACAGGAAAGGTGGGGAACAAACGCAAACGCAGGCTTTTAAGCCAGCAAGTTGAAAGAGATGGAAAACTGCCTAAATGGCCAATAAACTACAATTTGTGGGCTAAAACCCACTCTTCATGTGGTAAATAGGCTATCTGATGCTTACCACTCCCACTGATAAGCTATAAGGCTTCCCTCCAACAAAGAAAGACTTGTGGGGGCTCAGAAGCTTACAAAGAGTCCCGGATTCAGAACATCTGTAACTGGACTAGACTAGTAACAGGAAAGGCAGGAAACAAGCACAAACACAGACTTTTGAATCAGAAGGTTGAAAGAGATGGAAGAGCTTCCCAAACGGCCAATAAACTATAATTTATGGGCCAGAAACCTCTTCTCCTGTGGTAGATAGGCTACCTAGTGCTTACCACTCCCACTGATAAGCTAGAAGGCTTCCCTCCAACACAGAAAGGCTTGGGGGGCTCAGGAGCTTACAAACAGACCTGGATACAGTAAGTCTGTATCTGAACTAGACAAGTTACAGGAAAGGCAGGAAACAAGCTAGGAATTTTTTTTTTTTTTTTTACAGAAAAGCAGCTAAAACAGCAGTAATACAATTTAAATGCAGTGCAGGCTAACACACATGTATCAATATTATGGCAGATATAGTTTAATTAAATGCAATTAAATTAACAAATGACTAAAAATCAAGTGCAGAAGGCATTAAATTAGAAAGCTACTAACAAGCAGTAATAAGTGCAGAGTAAGAATAACTGAACAGATAACAGCACGTAGAACAACAACTAAGACAGTTACAGTAAGAGCAGCTGAATATATATATATATATATATATATATATATATATATATATATATATATATATATATATATATATATATATATATTTATTTATTTTTTGAAGGTTGCCAATGTCTTTGTTTATAAGTTCCATGATAATACGTTCCATGTCCTTGCAGATCAGGCTCATCAGACGATGGGGTGATAGTTACCGGGATCCAAGGTGGATCCGCCCTTGTGGAGTAGGATAACTGTAGCTGTGCACCATTCAGTAGGCACAAAGCCTGAGTTGAGGCTATGATTAAACATGACGTTTAGGTGAGGTGCCAGTTCATTTTGTAGTTCATGTAGTTCACAGCCTGGGATGTCGTCTGGTCCCATGGATGCTGTATTCTTAGCTTTGGAGAGTGCGTTTTTTACCTGTGTGGTCATTATTACTGGAATTTGGCAATCTTTCGGTATTGAGATGGGCCCTTTAAGGTGTAAGAGGGGGGTGAAGTTGGCACTGAATTGATCTGCCAGGATACTGTCAATATCCTTGAGATCAGTATATTTAATGCCATTCTGTTGTAGCTCAGAGCAGATCTGAGCATTGCCATTTAGATTCTTGACATAGCTATAGAATGCCTTGTGGCTGTCTTTGGAATCTTTGGCAATTTTATTTTTGTAACTAGCTTTGAAGGATTTTATGAGGGATCTCAGCTTCTTACTGAGGCTGGTAAGGGAGTATTTTACATCCTGGGATTTTCCTCTTTTCTGCAACAGAGTCTTCCTTTTGTTGTAAAGTTTGTTTATGGCAAGGGACCATTAAATTGGCTTCCTTTTTTGGAGGAGTGTGTCTTGGTTCTATTGGGAATGGCATGATTCATGCACAAGTGGATGTGCTTGTACAGTGCCTTAGCGTAGGATTCAGCAATCGAACTTTCAGTTCCCGTCTGCATGGGTGTCATGAAGTTTGTCACTTCTGACTTGAGTAGCATGAAGTTGGATTTGGAGAAGTTTTTTATGGAGGTTTCCTTAGTGGGTGGTGGGATGTGGATATCAAGGGTGATTAGCTTATGATCAGACCTGGCCAATAAGGGGGTGACCATAGGTGTGGAGCATCAATTTCCCATGTTGGTAATGACCAGGTCTAGGATATTGAAGCCCCTTGTAGGACTAAGGATTAGTTGATCCAGGGTGTTGGAATTTATGAATTCCAAGAACCGCTGGGCAAAGGTGTTGGTACACAAGTAGTTTTCCCAGTTAATGGTAGGGTAGTTGAAATCACTCAGTATTAGGGTGTTTGGTTGTATCTTAATATTTTCCAGTATGTTTAGAAAGGTGTAGTGAGAATCTTGGGGCATGGTGGGGGATCTGTATCAAGCTACAATTTGGATTGCAGTCTTACCTAGTGTTAGTTGCACCTGGAGAATTTTAGACACATTTTGTTGGGCAACTAGCCTGGTGTTGTGAATATCCTTGGTGAATATGGACACTCCTCCACCTTTAGTGTTTCAGTCCTGGCTTGGTGGCCGAAAAGTGTGGTAAGAGTTTTAGCCTGATATTGCAGGGATGCTCTCCTGAGCCTTGAACAAGGTCTCAGTTACTGCACAGATATCGATGTTCTCCATTTTTAGGAGTGCCCCGACAGAGTGCATTTTGATGATTAGACTTCTAGCATTGAGTAGCATCACCTTCAGATTTTGCATGCTTGTACCTGTTATGGTGGTAGTTTTGTCCTTTGAACTTTGCCTAAAAAGGGCACTATATGGGTGGCAAGAGCCTTAGCCCATAACCAATATCCCAGGGGTGACAGGTGCAGACCATCTCTGGCAAAGCATCGTGGTCTGTTGATTATGTCATCCCAGGCAGACAGATACTGGATCCCATTTGAATGACACCAGAAGCTTAGCCAATTGTTGAAGTCAATCATTTTGTCATTATACTGTGGTATCACTCTGGGCAAAGTCAGGATGCTACTCAGGGTTAGGGTCATATTTGCCTGGGCCTCATGATCCAAGAGCTCTTCCATGTTTCTTTTCATGTAGTCCAGAAAGGTACGTCTTAAGTCATTCACTCCAGCAAGGGCAATGACAGACTCATATTTGTACTTGTTGTGGAGTGACTTGAGTGCATGCATTATGTGGTAGATCCTGGCACCCGTCAGGCAACTGACTGTAATTATCTCCTTGTTATGCCTGGTGAGTGGGACATCAGTGTGCCTGACTACAGAGTCAGCTATGACTAAAGTGTTGGGTACGTCTCAGGGGTCTGAGTGTCCAAATCTATTTCCAAATTCAGTGTATATGCACAACTGTTGCTGTAGAAGAAATGGGCAAGTATGGACCTTCCCTACACCCTTCCTGCAGATCCCTAGCTATTTTCCTTACTTGTGACCTTTTTTCACCACTTTCTTATCAACCTTTTTTCATTTCTTTTAAAGAAATTAGCATGGGGGTAAGCAGAAGTAAGCACTTTTAAGCAGCAGTAAGTGGGTTTAAGCTTGTTTGCATGGGGGTAAGTAACGCCAACACAGGTTAAGCAATTGAGAAGCTAAATCAGTGTAAGAAACTGTAACCAGAAGTTAGCAGTGCTTACCTCCACTCAAACCCGCACTAACCCGCTTACAACTGCTTAAAAGTGCCTTAATCACTCTGTATCCAACAGCCCGTGTTCTGCCCAGCAACAAGATAAACAGGCTTTGCAAGGGTCAAAACTAAGACCCTGCACACAATACACAATAGCCAACGTGATTTACCACTAAGCCATGTCAGATATATATATATATATATATATATATATATATATAAAACCCTGATGTTTTCACAAACATATCAACCATCAGTCATTCAACAGTACAAGAAATGTATTTAAACATGTAGATGTATATATTTATTTATGTATCTATTTATTATACATGTGTTAACTGTGTTAGTCTGACTGAGCTTTTGGCTCATTTTCAGCAGAGACCCAGGGAGAAAAGCTCCTCAGTGAATAAAATGTAACAAGGTTCCATTACAGTCAGCAAAAAAGTTACTATCAGTTTACAAAATAAGATCCAAAAATAGCAAACCAAACAGGTAAAAACAAGAAAGTCCACGGCCAGAGACCAAACATGCTGTGGAAAATACTTTTAATTCAGGAATATAATCCAATTACGACAAAAACAGGATAAAAAATCAAATC
Organism: Protopterus annectens; assembly: GCF_019279795.1. NCBI lineage: Eukaryota > Metazoa > Chordata > Ceratodontiformes > Protopteridae > Protopterus > Protopterus annectens. The sequence continues at coordinate 254,161,426 of NC_056744.1, read as the reverse complement.
AAGTGCTTTCAGCCAGGCTCTCCCAGGCTTTCTCAAGATAACTGCCACAAGCTCAAAAGCTACTTTTTATACAGTCACTTGATAATTCAAAATAAAATCAATTAATTAATTATCTAATTAAAACACTATTAGCTTAAAGACATATACCTTAATTCATCCATTCATTCATTTTCCACAGCACGTTTGGTCTCTGGCTGTGGACTTTCTTGTTTTTACCTGTTTGGTTTGCTATTTTTGGATCTTATTTTGTGACTTGTGCTTGTCAAGCTCATGGCCGAGAGAACTGGTAGTGTGGAGTTTTGTGATACACCTACTATTTTGTTAAACAGTCAGCAGCTACCGGATGAGGCCCCGGTGACGAGAGGAGAATTCAAGCAGGTTATGTGCCTGCTATCTCAACTGAGTGGATTGCTTACTAATGAATGAAGTGGAGAAGGTAGCAGGGTACCAGCCAATCAGGAGCAGTTCCGGAAGGAGAATGAGTTATCCGGACCGCGAAGCGTTACTCCGATGTCGGGTGCAACAGAAGGCGGACGTTTGGCAGGTGGTAATGGGCCACAGCAAGGAAGCAACAAACAAGGGTCTAATTGTGGACTTTTCTCGGATGTCGTCAAGGAGTTTAATTTTAGCAGATGGACAGCTAATAACTTCTCATTTAAACAAGGTACTGTTAATGCCTTTAATCGTAATAATGAAGGTATTGACCAAATGCTTAGAGACTTTAACAACAAGTTGTATGCCTACAAATCAGTGCAAATGGAGATAGAGTACCTTACAGAGTGTATTCGGGTGAAACGGGTCCCTAAGGGGCTATGTATAAACAAATTTCCGAATACCGCCGCTCCTGGCTCAGAATTATTCAGCGAGCTTTTGGCGTTGTTTAATCAAACAGGATTGGACATGCTTGCTTTAATGGTAAAAGACTACGAGGGCAAAATTTCCGAATTGTTAGCGGAGGTTAATGCTCTCAATAATTCTATTGTAAATGACTTTTGTTTTAATAGTATTAAGAAAGATTATGAACATACGTTTAAGGAGGTGGATGACCATTGTCTTAGAATTATGAATAGGAAAATTAAGAAGCTTGAGCGTGATCTACATGATTATAATAAAGGTGTAGCATATAGCCTTAATATTAGGAATAGGTGGTTTCGTGATCAAACAAATGATAACTTTTCAAGTAATGAGCAAGAAAATGTGAATGAGGAGGGGTATATGGCTCAGGCTCCTAGAAGAAGTGAAAGACTGGCCCAAAAAACAAACCAGCAATTAAACCAATTTGACCAGGGTTTTTACCAGGGTCAGGGGAGGCAAGGGAGCAGGCAATTTACCCCATATGCCAAGAGATGGAACAAACCCAGGAGGTAACAATTAATGGAAATGAATGCTTTACTAGGTCAGATGATAAATTTAATAACATGAATGGTCCTGTTTGTGAAATAATCAAAAGAGGTAATTTCTCTGTTTACAATTACACTGAGACTGTTTTAAATGAATCATATTTTGATTTATTCACAAAGGGGCTTCATTTTGTTCCAACGAAATCTATTAATATTTCTAAAACCGTGTTAGATCTTAAGTTATTTACACGTCAATTGAATTTGAATATTTATCTTAAAGAGAAGGGTAGTACTTTTAACCTCTTTCATCGAGCAAGTACATGGAACCCACCCTTGCACCCTGCTTTAAAAATATTTGAGGAGTTGGTAGAAACAGAAATTAGAGGTATTCAGATAAACAGTGAAGAGAAATTTACCAGAAATCTATCTGAAGAATCTTTTAAACTTATTAATCTACTGAACAAAGATGGTATTAGAGTAATGAAGACGGACAAAGGGGTGGTGGTTTTGATGTACGAGCATGATTATGAAGCTATTTTACACTCTTCACTGCATGATATAGAACAGTACAGTGGCGTGTCAGTTAATGAGCACAATATTGCATATGCAA
>NC_056744.1:254041976-254154476 GCF_019279795.1 Protopterus annectens | reverse complement strand
CCAAAACAGAAACAAAGAAAGCAGGCTAAGGCCATAGCCAAGGAGAAAGCAAAAACTCCTACAAGGAAACCATCCACTACAGACCTCATTCCCACAACAGGTAAGTGAAGTATATATGCATGTAATTGACTGTAGTACTTGGTCCCTAACACTGGCATAGATGATGTGAAATGATACATATGTGCCATCAGGTGTTGTTGTTGTAATGATGTTCAGCTGAACAACTGCTTTGGACAATAGAGTCTGTCCCTGTGTGTAGTGGGCCATACCCATCAACTGTGCAGAGCAGCACTGACTGACAAGATGTAAGCCAACATAGTGTGTGTTGTGCAATGGAAAGGATGCATATTACTGTGGCCAATAGCTAGTGGTGGAAGTAATGCCATAATGATGGACATGTGGGTTCCAGAGCCCACCACTTACAGGACACTCGGGTAAACATGTATTGTACCATGCTGAAATCCTATTGGTGTGTAATAGGCTTACCTGCAATATGGCCCTATATATACCCCCCTAATTTTAGGCTGTGTCCATATGTGGCACCTGTCTGTGTTGCAGCAAGGCAAAACAGTGCAGCTGTGCAGGAAGGAGAGTACCTGATGTCTGAATGTACCCCATATATAGGTATGTATATGTATATATATATATATATATATATATATATATATATATATATATATATATATATATCTATATTTACATGTATGTCTACAAATATACAGATACCCATATGTAGAAATATATATATATATATCTATATATATATATATATATATATATATATATATATATTTGTATGTCTACATATATACAAACACGCACACATATGTATGTAAATGCATGACCCCCATATTACCACCACAGTGCTGCATGCTACATGTGAGGGAACATCACACATAGCAATACACACAGATATATACAGCTGTAAGTGTGTGCAACATGGACGGGTATGTCACATGTAAACCCCTTGTTGGGACCACATTGCCCTTGTATGTCACATGTAAACCCCTTGTTGGGACCACATTGCCCTTGCCTATGAAGTAGGGAATGAGAATATGGGGAAAAGATAGCAGGTATATTTTTGGAGGTGGTTCGGGTTGGTAGATATAGAGGACAGCCTACAGGGTTTGGTATATGACACATGTGGTGGGTAAACACCCTTGATGGCGTGTGTGGTCTGCGATGTGGAAGCTCTATGAGCCCCCATATGGAAACAATGGGAACAAGGCCCCTACCCATTGCTAGTGACAAGAGCAGTTCCAAGCCCCTGAAGGTGCCTGGCCTGGAGGCTGGGCAGGAGGAGCATGTGGACCCTGTGATTGTGTACTGGGTGCCTCAAGGTGGTGTAGCACATCCCACACATTTAAGTGGAGCCCCCTATGGAACAGACCCAGGACCTGACCTTGGGGGACAGGATCATGTCTGGGTGTGCCCCTCGGGGGGGGGCATCTCCTGAGGTGGTTCCACCTGAAGATAGTGCTGGACCAGTAGATGAGGAGGACCCATGATGGATCCCACATGTGATGTGGCCTGGTAACATGGCCAGATGAGGTGGGAGAGATGGTTCTGCTGGCAACTATTCCCTAAACATGCTATTGTGTCACTGTTATAGAACATATGTGGGTAGTAATAGTCCACACAATCCCGGAACATGTCTAACAGCATGCATAGATATCCCCAATAAAACAGAATGACATATATGCAGCAAGCATACCACATGCATCTATGGAACCATAGTTGCCCTGACAATGGCATGCAGATGAAATAGTCCATAACAGGCCAGTAATGATAGTGTCCACACAGGGAACATGGCTAGAAACACATTGCACAAAGTGTGGTACAATACAATATGTGTCTCAATGGTAGGTAAGCTGTAGCCATACCTATTGCGTTGTGTGAACAGTTTGTTGTCACTGATATGGTGGGGGAGTTGACAGAGATGTGCATTAAGAACTATGGTAACCTTGCTGTATGAGTTGCTCAGACCTGTTTCCATCTTTATGTCTTTCAGGCAAGATGTCCCATGGCCATTTACCAGGGTATTCAGCGGCAGAAAATGAGGTAATTTTGAACCACCTTATACAGCACTATCCTGTTCTGTTTGGCAGGACTGCTCTTGAGCAGCAGGAGCAGACCACCCTGTGGAACGATTTAGTCCACAGGGTCAATGATGTCGGCCTGCATAACCGCAGTTATGAGCAGGTCCGGCATCATTGTACTGACCTGCTTGGCAATGCCCGTCAGCATGCTGCTGCAGTCCAGGGGGATCACCTCACAACAGGGGGGGTCATGCCATCCATCCCCCCCTGACACGTGTTGAGGAGCTCCTCACCAGCCTCGTGGCACCTACCCGCCCACACACCCAACAACTGGCAGAGACCATTGTGGAGGTGGGTGCTACCCACACACCAGCTGAAGGGTGTGCAGATAAGGTCACAGGGCACATCAGACAACCACTATTGCGTATGCATTCACATCTGTACAGGTAGATCATGCATATGTGAGCTGTCTCATACATAAATATATATATATATATATATATATATATATATATATATATATATATATATAGTCTGTTGCTGTGTAGTAATAATAAACAGATGTGCATAAACGGTAGTATTGTGGACTTGTACTATTGATGTACTGTAATGCTGCACCCACCCTGTAGCAATGCCACAGCTGTGGCCACTGACATCACATCTCTAACACTTTTATGTAGGTCCCTCTAGTATACCATCAAGGCAACAGCCTGTAGCTGGTGAGTATGGTTTATGTTCATGCTTGACAATACACCGGGCATGTAATGGCTGTGGTATATTCCATGCACACATCTAACATACCTACCCATAATGCATGCCGTACATTTTCACGTATTGTTGCTGTCAAATGCACTGCATCACAGTGGTGACCATGATGGGTATCTGAAGGGTATGTCAGACACCTGCAAGGTAACTAACATCCTATCCTTGCAAAATCAGTCCACAGGGATGAACATAATGGTGGGACACATGGCCTACAGTAGGGACATGTGTGAAATATTACCCTTATACAGTGCTAAAACAGCATATATACCAGTATTACAATGGCAACTGTTACAGATCTACACTATGGCATAACATAATACTGTGGTCCACATTATTAGTTGGGACTAGGCTGTTACACGTGGTGTTCAGTGTTTTGGACACTGCAAACTGACACACATGTGTAGGCCATACTTGTCAAGCATCTGCAAAAAGGCTGAAGATGGGGAAGGTGTGTCATTATGACACACCAGTGCACTGCAGCAGGGATTCTAAGGATGCTAGGAATTACTGTATCTGCACACGGTCAGGTTCAGAAAATGTGGCAGATGTAACCATAACTCCACAGCAATAGTGATGGCAGTGTGTGAACTCCAAGGGATGTGTACATGAGTAGACCTTTCAATCATGCAGAGTTGGTGGACATGTGTAGGGCAGACTGACATTATACTGGCAAATGCAGATGGCCCATGTTAGTATATTCCTGCCAGGAATAGTGACTACTGTAGTACACATAACAATAGGTGCAAAAAAACTTCATGATAAGGACATGCACACATATGCACCCACGGAGTGTATGCATTGTGGTCAGCATCTGCACACCTAACACATTTCTTAGACACTGCATGTGAATGTACAGTACATATGTCATATATCAGGCTCATGCACTGTTAATATATGTGATGATGTGGTCCCATGGCAGATCAAGGAAGAGTGCGTCATATCAATAAGGGTGTGTACACTTCCCACAGCCATGGTAAGGTCTGACATTTGTCAGTGTAATAGTATTGTATTGATCATACATGCACCGCTGATGCTGAGATCTGTAAACCAGAATCAGGCATTCACAAATGGCATCTGTCCACATATCATCCCAGGTATGTGTCGCTCAAACACATGGGGGCTGTGAGCATTAGAGCAGACATAACTGACACAGTAATACACATTCAGCAATGGTTTGTACACCTGTGAGGTTTGGTGCACAGTATATGGCAGGGTACAGAACAGGTGCACAGCAATACTGTGTACATGGGTGCAGTGTTTTCCAGAGGAAGGGGCATCAAATACTAACACAGTCCATGCATCACACACATGTATACTGTTGCTAGCATGGATTGACTATAGCTGCACTGCATGCTGTTGAGTACCATATGTTATGCATGTTGACTGATGGGTAATGGGAGGACTGTGTGTACTATATTTGTGCAACCTCACCTGTAGGTGTGTGTGTGTGTGTGTGGGGGGGGGGGTTATTTAGTCTGTAAGTGCAATCTGGTGGAGTGGAGGGGGGTTGATGCATGTAGGATGTGTGTGCATGCATGTGGTTCTTTTTGTTTCATGTTTATGTGTGTGTCCATGTATGTACATGTGTTATTGTGGGGTTGTTCATACGGCAGTACTTCCCTTTGGGATCGTGCAGTACATGGACATGGACTGACACATGAGACACCAGGAATACTTGTCTGATATGTAATCACAGGACAGCTGATAGTATAAATAAGGTCTGTAGCATGGAACATGCATTGGGAGGGAAAGTAGAGACCAGGTATACCCTTACTATTGCAATCAGCAGTAAGGTGAATGACTACCCATGTATGCAGCACTACAGATTCATTGGAGAATTACAAGACAACACCAGGGAGTGTATCCATACATTACTGTTGTCCACATGATAAGTTGATTGAGCAGCAGATCTGGCATGTACTGAGCAATAGTTACATGTGACACTCCAGTGCGTGACATTATGAAGTGAATGTAGTAGCCCCTAACATATAGGGGCCATGCTCATGATCTCTAGACATACCCAGGGAGAACAGTGGATGACAGCAGGGAGGCCATGTAAAACCTACTCCACTCAAGTCAAGGAGATAATGGAGTAACAGGTCTTGTGTTGTGATCACTCGTCTAGGCATTTAGAGGAATGATACTTTAATGAGTGGTATTAATGAGTGTATGTTACCAAGTGTGTTGAAGGATGGGAAACCTATGTGAATAAACATGGGACTGTCTGTAAAATATGGGACAGGTAGGTATTAAGGCGGAATGTGTATGTGTGCGAGCGCGCGCGTGTGTGTGTGTGTGTGTGTGTGTGTGTGTGTGTGTTCATAGGTTCATAGATTAGTACTAGGCTAACTGCCCCTATGGGACATTTTCAGCCTAGCCAATTAACCCCATGTGAGAATCAAACCCTGCACCTTATGTTTGTAATGTAAACACCTTAACCATTGTGTGTGTACTGTTATGCAATGCTGTACAGGTCTTAAAGTGTGTTTCTTGTTTTCCCCCACAGGTGGCGAAGTGGGTCAGGGTCCCTTCTGCATGAAATCTGATGTTGGTGTCCATACAGACACCAAAGATGATGATAGTACTAGTTTGTCAGAGGCCCATAGTGTGCCATTGTTTGACATCCCCCTCTTAGCCACCCCAACCCTGTACACAGCTACAGTGCCTATACATACCCTATCAACAATGGCCATAGCAGAAGGACAGTTGGCCATCGGTGGCAGTGCAGAAGGAGTTTATGGCTTCTATGCCTAATGTGTCTGGTCACAGCAGCCATAGCTGCATGTCCAACAGGGCAGGATATAGGCAGATATCCCTGGGTACTTATGGTAGGGCCACTGGTCATCTTGTCCCTGGCAGATGCACCACACCTGGTACCACTAGGCGCATGTTTCAGACTTTCATGGGGCACAGGCACATATGGAACTGCACACCAGACAGGGCCTGAGGCTGCAGAGGGCTGGTCTCTCATCTGCAAATGACAACTTCCATGAACTTTCTGGTACCCTCCATGATTATACCGAGATCATGGATAGATAGCTGGGTGAGATGGTGGGCCTCATCGACCATGGTTTGCCTGTGCTCGAACATGTGGTGGGAGTGCGGTGACGGCCGCGTAGATGTAGGTCAGCAACACCAACAGCTGGCGATCAATGTGGATGTGCTAGGACACCAAGGTGCTCCCATAGTGGCAGTTACATCCTCAGTACTGCAGGGGGGTTGCTGTCCACAGCACACCACAGCAGGCCATGTGCAAATGGCCCTGGCCAGTCCCAGGAGCGACCTGGTTCCAGAGGACATCTGTCATCATCAGGGGAGAGAAGCACATCGAGGCCTGTATCTGGATGTGCCATGGAACCCCTGGCAGGCACAGTCCACGTGTCCATGGCTGGAGGCGGTGAACTGCCACACTGCCAGGTATGGTCTGCAGCTGTCCAAGAAAAACCTGCATAGGGCAGCCACATGGCAGAACTGTGTGCATGCATACCTACACACTATATGAACACACTTAGGGCAACTCCATATCCACACACAACACATCAACACACCCATTTCAACTAATTACACCCCTCCCCCATACCTACACACAACACATCACCATGCCCATTTCAACTAATTACACCCCTCACCCACACAATGGCATCAAATGTATGGCCCACCCTACCAACAACACACCCTGTGCATATGATGATACTTATGCCACATCCCTGTCATCTATAACATTGATGCAGGGACAGGCTAATATGGTTCTGATGCACATGGTGACTGTACTACAGTGTACCAATGTACTGCTGTAAGACATGTTGTCAAGAGTAATGTTTAATGCATAAATGTCAGGTAGTGTAGCTGTTCAGCCATGATGCATTATAGCTGTTAGTAATACTGAGTGATTGTGGTCTCCATAATGTTATCCATTAGTGTTGCAGGTGTACGTGTCAGCAAGAGGATGGTCTGTAGTCATATTCAACAAGGGGTATGGCACTGTGGTGACACCATGGCTGTGACATATCCTGGGTATAGTTGAACACATGTTACAGGTTTGTATAACAGTTATTGCTTGTGCCACATGGACAGGTGACCTGCTGGGACATGTATAATCAGCAACCTGATGTAGATCCGTCCACATACACGCACACTCTTACTTGGCAATACTGGGACTAGACCCCTACCGAGCTACTGAAGTTTGTGGCTTTTATTGCCCACACCACACAGTGTTTAGGGTGAGGTGTGTTCCAGGTTACAAGTTACATGCAGAACATCCCCAGACATGTACAGTATGGTAATGGGGGATGTAATGGTTGTATTTGGACAGTACATAGTGTGACATACCACCATATACACATTAACAGATGAATAACAGGCAGACACAAATCTGAGAGACCTGGGGTTTCCTATTACCTGATTGCAGATGCAGTTTGTTGAATGCCTCTTGATCGAACCGAAAAAAGTGAAAAGGCAAAATAGCGAAGCGGCTTTTCAGCAAATCATTCCCTGAGAAAGAATTTGCCTGGCCGCTGTCATTACTTTGCTGTTTTTGGCACTGAAGTGTGGTCTCGGAGTTGATATATTTAAGTAGGAGGGGTGTGGGGATGAAGCCCCCCACATTATGTAATGTTTTAAAGTTTTTTTGTTTTTTTTTTTTTTATATTTTGGAACAGCGTTTTTTTTCCCTTGGAAAAAAATTGCTGTTCTAAGGTTTTGACATTGTAAGCTTTTGTTTACATGGGGTCGATTATTTATCATTCACTTTTGTAAGCATGTAATAATATAATATAGACCTGACCTAGGCCTATCCATGCTAACTAACTTGTCAGTGTGTACAATGTGTTACAGGTAGGCTGCATTCAGCACATGCATAACTGGGCTGGATTGTGGTATCAGTTACCTGTATGGTTGATGGTGACAATGGTCACCATAAAGTGTTACATGGGACATATACCAGGTGTACCATGGTGTAATGACAGTGTACACCACACCCACTAAAACCCATGATGAAAATGATATACCCAACATCACACATTGCCCATGACTGTGATTCAACCCATTGTACATCCTAGCAGTGATACTACAGGGATATGTATCTAATGCACATGCCACAGGCATGGTAGGTTGTTGTATTGTCATGCCTCACCTATGGGCAGCAACGACACTCTCCGTACTACTGTGTGGCAATGTGTATTGTAATAGGAGTATGTGGCCTTGGAATGCTGTACCCTACAGATATACAGACATATACACATACACACACTTGTCAGAACTCAAAGGGTATCCCATGCCTATCAACCCATTTGTACAACACTATTGTGCTGGTACTGTAAAGCTCATGTAGCCATTAAGGAGAGGATCATAACAGGGCACATGTAATGTCTGATACAGCAACAGCCACATCTTACTATGGCAATGGGTGCTGTGGTTGTTGTGAAGGCCCTCATGGCATTCCCAACTACAGGTTTACTAACACATAGACACTGCTATCCTCAGTAATGCACATGTACACATGTGTTAGTACTGGGGTGCATCACTGCAGGTGGTCATAGGTGTGCACCTGACTATTGTCCATGGAGAGATGGGTAGTGTAGGGGATGTGTGTACAGTGGTATCATGGCAATTGCCATGTGCCAGCAGTAAATCTATTGACAGACACCACTGTGGTGACCCTCAGGGTGAGAGACACATGCATAAACCAGTCCTCTGGGTGCCTTCTGCAAATGGCCACTGAGGTGATCCTGTTGACATGTATGCAACATATATTACAACCCATGGTTAGTGTCTGTGATGGAGACCTGTAACCAAGCATGTTGACTGTGGTAGTGTAGTGGAGGTACGCATGGCATGTGGTGCATACAGGGTGCTGTCTCCTATATGTGCCAATTATAACACAGCTGGGCAGACATGTCAGTGTCAGTCAAGCATAGATTGCCCATACGTATCCAAGCTGGATACCTGCCATCTGCATATCTGTACAGGAACTGATCAGACATCATCTTGGCAAGCAGCTATGCAGTAGGATAAATGTGTCGACAGACAACTGACACCAATATGTATGCCATTACTATATGATGGAAGCCCTCACTGACATATGCTGTACAGACAGTAGTCTACAGTTACTTTCCACATGTCAGATCATTATCCAGTAGGGGATATATACTGTGACACAGCTCACACACCAGGAATATGACAGTGAGACCTGAGAATCCAGCTATGCCTGCAGGTTTGCTTGTTGTCAGTACTACATTTAGCATTCTACTCTTAACTAGAAAAGGACTGTCAACAATAGTACTGCCATGATATACTACATGGCAGTGTGACAGCACATAACCTGGGTTTCTACCCTTGTATGTGACACATTCACATGGATAACAGTGCTGTACAGGTCTTATATACTTGAGAGTCCCAGACATAACACTCACATCCCTTGCTACTGTAATGACAGCAGATAAACACACGGATTGTACATGGCATTACATACACTTATTACAGATGTCATTACCCTGTTATGTTATCAGACTGGGATGTGAGCACTGGTTACCAGGGCTGAGCAATGCATAGCAGGTGTCAGCATTGCTGCAATATAACAGCTAAGCAGATTTGCACACTGGTAAGCGAAGCCTACATGGTGTAAGCACCAATACATTTAACAGTAGCTTAGCACTGCTTAGCTTTGTGCAAACCCACGCAAACACGCTTAAAGATGTTCAAAACTGCCTTAACTACTCTGTAAAAAACAGCCCTTGTTTTTTCCAGTAACAAAATAAACAGCCCTTACAGGACATGACCCCAGGACCCTGGGCACTAGAGTCACACCAGTTAACCACTACACCATGACAGCTGTAAAGACAGATTGTTTTTTTCCAATATATCTGTCACTACACATATTGAATAGTACTGAACAATTGATTTGACTTCCGCAATTGTATTGTACTTGTTATTGATATTACTGTTGCATCACATATGTTATATCTAAATATATATATGTCAGATACATACAGTGAGATACATCTAGGAAGGTATACATAACCGTGATGTTTACACATGACAGGAATATGGATATATATATATATATATATATATATATATATATATATATATATATATATATATATATATACATATATATGTATATATATATATATATATTTGTAGATATATGTCTACATGTACATACCCATATATATTCATACATATGTATGTCTGCAGATCTGTATAGTGCATCATATATATGGCCATTTGTAGATCTCTCTCTCTCTCTCTCTCTATATATATATATATATATATATATATATATATATATATAAAATCAAAAAACAAAAAATACACCACAAAAGCAAAGCAATGAAGGGCATGTACAGTCACCTGGATTAAAACACTGCACTATAATCCAATTCGCAAAGATAATCCAAAAGCATTTCTGTAAGGAATGAAAAGACCCAACACCCAGATAATGTTCTTAGATATTGGAGTGTGTTTCTATACAATTGGCTATGGGAATGTTACCACAGCTGTTCCACATGCAATCAGCTAGAAGGGGACTGCAATTCTTGCAGAGGCCATCAGCTGATCATGAGCATCACTTACAAAATACAAGCTGCTGTCAAAGCAAAGCAGGTGTACTTCTCCACATCCACCAGAGAGGGAGTGAGAGAGACAGACAGAGACAAAATAAGTCAGGGAGGAGGTGGGAGAGTAAAACCTAAGCATGTTTGTGTGACACACATACCAGTATGGGTTTTCAAATCCCTGAATATGTATTGTTATCACATGTCTATGCAGTTATTAGATACACCACATAGCTTGCATGTTAGGGAGCTGTCCAAAGGTATATCTGATGGTGAGTGACATCTGCAACAGTGATATAGGAGTAATAAGGTAGGTGTAGTACACGTGTCTGTCCACATGAACATGTGTCAACGTCAACACAGCCACACTCTCACAGGAACTCCCACACATTGACACAGTTGGCAGGGTCAGGAATAGACTTCCTAACATGCTAGTTTGCCACAATACAGTAATGCACAAGTATTACATTCATCACAGGGGTTATCTGTATGATATATGGGCAAAGGGTATGTGAAGGTGTCTGACATCAGACGGCATGCTTCAGTAGGCCAATGGGAGTTGTAGTGAGTGTGAATGTAGTTGAAAGCATCATACTCCATGCACACACACACACACACACACACACACACACACACACACACACACACACAGGGTGCCAGTACTGACATGCATGGGTGCATTGCTTCATGGGTGTGTAGTGTTTGACTGTGCCAGAAGGCTGTACAAGGCTAGGTGAAGGGTATACCTTGGCATCAGGCCACATGACAATGGTCTGCATTGTGGTTCAGGGGTGTGGTGTCTGGATTAGCCCACACAGGTGGGCATTCTATTCACCATCCAGTCACCTGGGTTACTATTGTGTGTGGCCAGTGCTGTGCAATGCTTGCCATGTATGTATTCTATAGTCCATGACATGGATGGTGTCTGGGATGAGCACATGTCCCACATGGATGTTCAATGACATGCAGAACTGTACCTGGGGTGTCTGGTGCATGTTGTGTACACAGATTGTTATCATCAGATGTGCCAGTCCTGGCCTCATGTGGCAGGAACTGGGAATGGACACCAGGTTGATCCTGCACCTTCATTGATAGCATGATACAGGTATTCCCTGGTGTCAGTGACATCTGTCCATACAGGGCATGTGTTCAATGCATGGTAGGTCCTTTGTGGGTCACATATGATGACACCACAGTTGTTGCAGGTGTCCAGTGGGGAACATAGTGAGCGTGCACTGTCTGCAATTATGTGCCTATTATAGTGATGGGACAGGGTGCCATGCCCTCTGTAGTCCACTGCAATCACACCATGGTTACTATCTGTGAGCAGTATGTAGGCTACTACCAACAAATTGGTTGTGGCCTAGGCAAGTGTGTTTATGTATGAGTCATGGGTTTGCCAAGAGTGTTCTCTGGGTAATACAAGGGTTACTTAATTTGTTCACCAGGCCTTAATGTCACATGTAGGGTATGGATTGGCACCCCAGACTCTCTGCTATTTGACATATGTTATCCTTGTAAGGTGGACATTGTGACTTATAATAATCCCACCATATAAGAAATTTGCAAAACCAGTTCCACAATGAGTCCAGTTGTTACACACTCACAGCCACATCCACACACAATATGAATGACAAACACAGACACAGATACACACACACACACACACACACACACACACACACACACACACACACACACACACACACACACACACACACACAGTTGCCCTGTCTGGGATTAGAATTCCTACCTAACTAGTTTATCATACTACAGCATTACACAGTTATATGATGTGCCACAGAGATTACTGGGCTATTTTTTCCCCAAAGGTGTATTTCAAAGTGAATAACATCAGCAGGCTTGTGAAAGTAGGGCACTGGAGGTTGTAATGACTATAAATGGCCTCAAAAGCATTGCTCCCTACACAGGCAAAGTAACACAAACAGACAAACATCCACACTTGCTATGTCTGGGAATAGAACTCCTACCTAACTAGTTTACCACACTACAGCATTGCACAGTTAAAGGAAGTGCCACAGAGATTACTGGACTACACTTTTCCCAAAGGTGTATTTCACTGGGAATGACATCAGCAGGCTTGCCAAAGATGGACAATGGGGCTGTAGTGATTATGAATGGCCTCAAAAGCATTGATCCCTACACAGGCAAACAAACACACACACAAACATCCACACTTGCCATGTCAGGGAATAGAAACCCTACTGAACTAGTTTATCACACTACAGGATTATGCTGTTCTAGGTTGCACCTCATAGTTTACTGTGTTACTCTTTCCCCAATGGTGTATTTCAAAGTGAATGACATAAGCAGGCTTGCCAAAGTAGGGCATTTGAATTGTAGTGAGTGTGACTAGCCTAAAAAGGCATTGCTCCCTACACACACACACACACACACACACACACACACACACACACACACACACACACACGCACACACGCACACACACACACACACACACACACACACACACACACACACACACACACATACACATATGCACACAGTTGCCATGGCTGGGATTAGAACTCTTACCTAATTAGTTTATCACACTACAGCATTATGTAGTTATAGAATGCACAACGGAAATTACTGGGCTATTTATTGCCCAAAGGTGTATTTCAAAGGGAATGACATCAGCAGGCTTGCAAGAAAAGGGCAATGGAGGTTGTAGTGACTGTGAATGGCCTCAAAAGCATTGCTATCTACACAAACACTCAAACATCCACAATTGCCATGTTTGGGAATAGAACTCCAACATAACTAGTTTATTACAATACAGCATTATCCAGTTATAGGATGCTCCACAGAGCTTACTGGATTACTCTTGCCCCACAGGTGTGTTTCAAAGTGAATTACATCAGCAGGCTTTCCAAAATAGAGCATTTGAATTGTAGTGAGTGTGACTAGCCTAAGAAGCATTGATCCCTACACAGACAAACACACATACACAGTTACCACATCTGGAATTAGAACTCCTATCTACCTAGTTTCTCACACTACAGCATTACACAGTTATAGGTTGCACCACAGATATTATGGGGCTAGCTATTTTCCAAAGGTTCATAGGTTCATAGATTATTAGGTTCATAGATTAGTACTAGGCTAAGTGCCCTTGAGGGCCATTTCTTTAAGCCTAGCCAATTACCCCATGTGAGAACCAAACCCTGCATGTTGTGTCTGTAAGGTAAACACCTTAACCATTATGCCAACCTCCCACTATTTCAAAGTGACTGACATCAGCTGGTTTGCCATAGTAGGGCAATGGGGAGGGCAGTGTGTGTGCATGGGCCATAACTCATTCATCTAGAGGGTAGACACACCACACTCAGACACATACAGGTTTATATTCCACAGGTGCATTTATGCAACTGCTAGATGACTACTACATTGTACAGTCATGTTGCACAGTTAGCACTAGCACCACAGAGTCTATAATGCTGAGGGATTCCAGAGGCAAATGTATATGGTGAGTGACATTTAAGCATCATGTGGTTGCAGCCATTTGGCTGTGTGCTGGTTGGGACAGGTCTCATGATGGAAGTCTATTTGTCACTGTCACTCTCTTCCACACATCTATGTATGTGTACTTTTGGCATATTTTAGTGTGTTGTCCTTGGTTATATGTCTGTATTCCTATCCAATGTGTGTGCAAAGCATGACTGGTGCATACTGAGGAGTGTATGCACTAACATCTGCAACTGTCAGATATGTATGGTCCACTCTTGTTGCCAGACATGGGCTTTATTTCTCTAAGTGTGTGAGCATGCCCATATGACCTTTCAGTATTTTGTTGTCTGACATTGCCTTCATTTCCCTAAGTGTGGGAGCATGCCCAGTATGCCCTTCTGTATTGAATGTGTGGATCCATTCCAGGTAGATTGTACTCCATTACAGACTTTTGTGTTATACCTATAGCTAGAAAACTGTTTCTGCAGGATATTTGTAGATCATTTGACAATGTGGGGTCAAACTGGGCAAGGTATAGTGGGTACTGTAGGTAATTGTGTCTGTGCTGCTTCTGCTACATGGTCCTGGTGTTAGTAGAGATATTCAGACATGTGTACTGTTATACACTGTGATGTTTTATGTCATCAACCACTGTCAGGTAGGCATTTTTGCTCGCAGTGATGTTCTGGGGAACACAGGGTGAATGCAGCTGTGTCCAGTATTGTGGTCAAATGCCTACATATTCCTGCACACTAATGCCATTCTGGAGGGGGAGCTGCAGACACTTGCTGCTGGGTCTGTGTAACTGGTTCAGCACATTTGTACAGTGGTGGCAGAGGATCCCATACTTGTACATCCATCGATGTGATAGTATGGCCTTATCTTACTGTGGCAATACCTCACAACTCTACAGATTCACACAGGTTACCCAGAGGCAAGGTTCAAAAGTTGGGACATTACCCCTATTGTGGTTTACGAGCAGGTTTGTAGCCACCCATTCTTGTGTTTGCAGGCAGAGATAGTATGTGCACATGGCTGTGTTTCAGACTTTGCACATTCCATGCTGCCCATGCTCCCAACCCCCACCCCATTATTCTATCCTCTTCCATACATTATGCAATCATTCTCTTATACTTTCCCTACAGTTATCACCTCATCACAGCAGTGTATTGTTGTTGGTCCACATTTCATGCAGTGGGACATGGTGGACATGTTACTGTGGTTTGTCCACATGGCCTTGCATATGTGTTCTGTGGACTGTGTTATGTTGTTATTTGAGAGTCCATGACATAACATACATTGGCAGTACGGGTGAGACACAGGCCTTTGGCAGGGGACTGTAGGCCATTTGGTAGTGATGCAGGCCAGCTGTAGCAATTTATTGCATTCTGTCAGTCCTTCAGTCCCAGACTGCAAAACAGTATATTCCCCTGGGGTGACAGTGTAGGTGTGCTAGATGTTCATGCCAATACTTCCTGTCAGTATTGATCAAGTGGTGTGGATGATGGCAGGGTGCTGCTTACAGATAGGGACACACCTGCATGAGACACCTGCACTACATGCTGCATTCTTTCCCTATTCCCATACACAGGTGGGGGTTATATTGCACACATTCCCAACAGCAGGGAAAAGACAAGAGAGGTACCTGCAGGTGGTGGTTGGGTGAGCTGGGTGCATGTGTGTTATGGACACTACTTGCATCTGACAAACAGAAATGCATGGGGCATTCCACTTATGCTGGCTTGTGCATGGACATCAGCTTTTTCTCAATACATCATTCCTATGACCTTTGTGGTCTACAAGTGTTTGGCTAGATGACATTGGTATTCCCTACTACAAGCCCAGATAATGTGCTGCAAATGTGTATGTACAGTTCCAAGGGTGTGTCCATTTAATAGTTATACATTATACACTGTCTATCTGGGGTATGTTCCCCTGTGTACTGCTTGTATATCTGGCCCAACAGTCATGCCATTTCCATCTTTCAGATGGTGAAACATATTACCTCCATACATTTACAATGGCTTACTGCTAGAATGTGTTATACTAGGAAGCATTGTGTTTGGTACTGCAGTTGTGAGGACTTGGCCCTGTCAACGGCAGTACTGGGCAATGGCCACCAGGACAAACCTCACCATGCATACATACTGTCCACTCTCACACACTATGAAACACATACCAACCTAACACATGCATACCTGCATATTGTACATGTGCTACAATCTATCCTGCTACCTTGGCCACCTCAAGTAATCTGTGCTCCACTGGTATTATACCTACACATACATGGTACTACATTTCTGCATAGGATTGGGAGCACACCTGACTGTTACTAAGTGTGTACATCATATTGGGGGGGGGGGCACAGCAAACTTTTACTACATTTCTACATAGGATGGGGGGTGCACACCTGACTGTTACTATGTGTCTACATAGGCATGGGGGGACACACCTGACTGTTACTACATTTTTACATAGGATTGGGAGGCACACCTGACTGTTACATTTCTACATAGGATTGGGGGGCACACCTGACTGTTACTACATTTCTACATAGGACTGGGGGGTGCACACCTGACTGTTACTACTTTTCTACATAGGACTGGAGGGGGCACACCTGACACTTGTACACATTTTCTATGACTCTACTAGCATTTCAGGTACTCCATTTCCTTCCGTATTCTAACCTATCATGCTGACTAGAGGCATATCAGTGTACTACAAGTCTTAAGTTTGATTTACCTACATATCAGTTTCTGACTTCTTACCCTTAAGGTCTATCATCCTACTGCCTGACCTGATGTAGTTTGTCTGTATAGGCAGGGTGGATACCCACAGCCATCATTCAGAGGCCTTAGCAAAGCCTTTGTTTGTGTTTGTCTGCACTTATCCTGCTGGCTGAGACTGTTGTTGGGTATGTGAGCCTCCCTGACTGGCATGTGTGTGTCATATGAACACACATGTGGCCCAGCACATTTTCTGCAGTGGGTTTTGTCATCATGTGTAGTACTGGCCACTATGGTGACACCAGTATTTGTTACAGATCACATGCTGCCACTAATGGTGTTTACTATCTGCTGGCATCCCATTGAGACAACCAATTCCCTTGCATGCTCACATCCATACCGTAGATACAAGTAACAACACATACTACTCCATTCGGCAATTGCTAAGGAGAGTGACTTACCTTGTGGCTGTGCCAGTATTAAGGATGGTGCTGGAGGGCTGCCTATGTTGTATGCACATAGTACACTCCCTATACATGGCTGAGCACAGGCAGTGTCATGTCTGGCATCCCTTTTACTGTATGTGCGAGTCAGAGAGAGTTGTCATTCCCTGGGACCCTACTGCGTCAGTGTATGTGCTATGCATTGCCTCTTTGCCAAGGCCAGGGCATACTGGGCATGCCTCCTTCTGCCTACTGGGGCAGGCTCAGGTTGTTCTTCCTCCAAGTAACTTTGTGCCTGTGCAGGCCATGGCAATGGTGGGGGGCTGTGTGGCCCTGCCCCATGCTGTTCCTGCTGCAGCTGTTTCCACAGGATCATATTGTGTAGCATGGCACATACGATGATAATTTGAGTACATGTACCTGGTGAGTACTACAAGGCTCCACTGGATGTGTCCAGGCACCAGAACTGTGACTTGAGCATCCCAAACACATGTTCTATTATAATTCTGGTTTGTGCATGTGTGTCATTATGGAGTTCTTGTTCGGGTGTGTGTGTATTTCTGATGGGTGTCAACAGCCACGGCTCCAGTGCGTAACCAGCATCCCCCACTAGGTGACTGTATGGGATGTCCCCATTGGCAAATCTCTGGTACAGCTGCATCAGATGCCACATGTGGAATTGTGATAGCTTCCAGGGCAGCTAGCACATTATAATGCCCTGGGCATCGCACACAACCTGGCATTTGATGGAGGGGAAGCCCTTGCTGTTGATGTAGACCATACCCCACTCACCGGGTGGTACTTTGATGCATATCTGCTTGCAGTCTATAGCACCCACTACCTCATGGTATTCTGCTATTTGGTGGAAGAGACGCATTTGCTGGCCAATGCCTCATGGGTGTTGGGGAAATATGTGCTCACTGGTATGTGCTGACATGACATCCATGAACTGGTGGAGTACCCTGGATGCTGATGCCTGTGAGATCCACATGATATCCCCAGTTGGCCATTGAAAGGTACCTGTGGCTAGTATTCTTAGGCCTACACATACCTTGGTATCCACTGGGATGGGTTCCCCTCTATTAGTTCTGTTTGTCAAGCGTGGCCAGCACAGCTCAACAATTTGCTGTAGAAGTTCCCTGTCCACCCTATAGGGCTCCACTATCTCCAGCTCATGTAGCCTTTGGTAGGTTACCCTGGGTCTGTACACTCTTCTCTGTCTCCTCACTGTGGGTTGATCAACAGCATTCTCATCCTCACCACTCTCAGCCTTTTCCACATGTTGATGTACGATAGCTGCTGCAGCCCCTATCATTTTTTTGTTTTTGTTTGTTAAAATTTCCCTGCTTGTATACACCAGTGGTGTAGAGTATGTGGGAAAAACTAGAGGGAAAGGTGTTTGCATAGTTTATAGTAGTCTTCTGGGCTGGGCTGCTGTCTGATTCTGATACATTTCAGCTGCCAGCTATGCTAGTTCTCCTTGATTACCTTCCTACTGCTGTTTTCCCTTCCCATTGCCTTTCTGTTAAAGCCCAGGGGCGCACCACGCAAACACAGTGCTCGAATGTGCACAGAGCTGCTATTTCCTGGTTTACTTTTTTTTTTCCCCTGTAAAACTTGTTGCATGGCACGCAGACCCGCTTAGGCAATGTAAAGAGTGCTAAGAAGCCTCAGACACACCCCCTTGCTTAGCTCTGCTAAGCTAAGGGCAAACCCGAGCCACAGGGTTCCAATCTGCTTTCAGAATGCCTGACACACACCCCTATGATGTCAGCTAACTCTTAGGCTTGAACCAAGCTATTCCTGTATTTACACTGTTGAGTGCTGACTAGCATTGAGGGGAAATCTGGGATTCAGTAGCATTGAGGGGAAATCTGGGATTCAGTATCATTCCCTTCATTTGCATAGGATTGCCTGCTAATACATTGTTACAAGTCCCACACTGAGCCCCCCCCCATAGCAACCACTATTCACTGGTAATGTTTTCTTCTGCCTGCCATTGAGTATTTTAACAAAATAGTGATTTTGGTTAGACTGCTTATTTCAGGTTATTTTTTATATTTTTGGCCTGACCCCGTTTGCACGCCAATGCCCTATGCTTAAACAGCAAAAATCGGCTAAAAAAAATAAAAGTTTTTTTTTTTTTTAACTGTTTTACATGCCAATTGTTATATATTTGGCCATTGGCATGCTTTACATGTTGTATACATCCTTTATTTGGAGCTGTCATGGCTCTGCTTTGTAATTTGCAGAAATGTACTCGGTTACTAACCGAGTACATTTCTGCAGATTACACTAGTCCTGCACGGCTGGCTGCCAACTTCCTGGATTGCAAATTCACCTCATTTGCATGGTTTTCACCTGCAAATGGGGTAATTTGCATACAGGAGCTGCATCTGTGCAGGAATAGTGCAGGAGCACTCGTGCACGTCCCTGCAGCTTATTCCTGGAATGCACGGCAGACATATTGTCTCCTGGAGCTACTGTACTGTTTTGACACACTGTGCCAGGCTTGCTGAATCCGGGGGATTGTGTTAAACATATGGTTTTAATGAAAAGGTGTATGTACTTATGCTTCAGATTACTTAGTAGAAATATGGGCTTCAGTAAAGTTGATCTTAGGAAAAGCAATGTATGGATTTAGTGTTCTCATTTTTAAAAGCTCTGTAGTGTTTTTTGTAAAAGCATCAAAGTCTAAACAGGGCTTTTAAAATGAATTAGCTTGACATTCTAATCACTTAGCTGTTTGCAGTGGTTTAATCAATATCTGCAAGTATTTGACATGACGAGGGGACCGATTTGAACAAAAATATCTACTTCATTAGTAATGTAATGCCAGTTCATTATTCTAAAAGCTTTGCAAATTGAGTATCAGTTTTCCTAAACTTTATCTCTCATAAATAATGGAAGTCGAATGAAAAACTTAATATTGTATAACTAATGGCTTCAGCATCCTACTTGGATGAATAATAATACTGCAATGAAGGAGTCTGTGATAAAACCTGAAATGAAAGCTCTGACTTATTTCATTGAGGGTAGAATGAGATAGTTGTTCGAATGCCTTTTATACAGTAGCTACCACACTTGGGTCAATGGTTATTGAGGGCTCAGCAAGAAAAGTGTTACATCATAAAAAAGATCACCAGTTTACATTTGTTTACAAGGAAATCTTGTTCAGATCTGAAAAATATATACAACCTATGGGTCAGTAGCATAGTTGTATATTAAAAACAAAGATCATCAAAGAGAAGCCCTTCTTCATTATTCTAAGTATACAGGTTGAGATTATCATCTTAAAATCTGTGGTTGTCCATATAAGGACAGATTTAATGGGCAATGCAAATATCTGTGTAAAGACATAACATTCAAGATTTACAATTATGTGTATCCCATTAACTTTTTCCAATCTATTCCTTTCCTTGAAGGCTTTGTGTCCCCATTCTGTGAAACAGTATCCCATTTGTTCCTTCCATTAGAGGTAAATGCAAAGAATTCCCAGATGGAAGGGGGGTGTAAAGACAATTTGCCATCTGTTCACCCTAATCAACTCACTAATTACTTGAGGAGGAAAAGATTTCTTGTGTTGGGGTACAGGCCAGTCAGTCTGTCTCCAAAGTGGCTACCTACCCTTTACCATAGGTGGCTTGTTGACTTCTGATGGCTACCACTCAGCAGAAGGCACAAATGCTAACAATCTTGCCTTACCCTGATGCATGACACACTATCATGAAGTGTGAGCCTGCATGGGTGATTCCACAAACAATCACCTACCCTCCTATAACTAATACTAAAGCAAAAAGCAAACTACCCCCCTCATCCTTGGAGCAGCATGGTGGCATCAGTTATTCACTCCTGTACTCTCTGGACTGGCCCCTTTCAGCACCCATGCCTCTAGATGAACACGAGTGTCTAAATCATAGTCAGGGCTTCACCCCCTCTATACCACAGGGTAGGGCTTGCATATTGAGTAACCTTATGCAAAATTTAGTTTGTAAACTTAGTGGAAGTTATAATTAAATCATCACTTTGTTTTTCTAGATGTGTAGGACTATATTGCTATTTATGTGTAATGTGTATTAGTTCATGAAAGTACCATATAACCTCAGATACCCATAAGGCAATTTAGAATTTGCTGTTTGAGTACACTAAGGATGTATAATTAAATGAATATGCTTTGGTCTGATCATTTAAAGATTCTTAAAAAGGTCAGTGTATTTTTGGTATGGTATATCTGTTTCATTGGGAACCTCAATGAGTTTCATACCTTTAAAACTAAACCCCTTTGCTTTTGGAAATAAACTTATGTAGCTCATTTGGTATATCATCAGGCCCAGTGCATTCTGTCTTTGAGTTCTTTAAGCTCTTATTGCATCTTTTTGCTGCAAGAATGTTTTCTTAGCATTGAAAATGTTTCTTTAGATAAATTAAGAGATTACTGCTAATTAACATCCTGTGCAGTTCCTTATCTTCCAGCTTCCTGTTATGAGCATATAAGCTGGAGAAAGCATCACACCATGCGAACTAAGTGAATCTGGATAACAGAAGCAGAATGCTCCACAGGAACTAACTGTTTAGCCATAGCTTGACCTTAAAACATCTAGCCTGTAGGGCTGAAGCTGTCTGTGACATGCAAAAAGAAAAAAAAAATGACTTTAATCTGCACAGTGCTATAGCTGTCTTGTAATTTAATATTCCCAAAACTGTGACTGCAGAAAGTACATTTATAAATACATATATATTAACAATACACAAATCCAGAGTACATGACATATGCACGCTCTCTTTCTGTCTGCATATATAATATCTATATAATCTGTATATATATATATATATATATATATATATATATATGTGTGTGTGTGTGTGTGTGTGTGTGTGTATTTTTTTTCAACATCACACAGTGCAGATGCCGCACAACACAGAAACCTCAACACACTGCAAACATATTTTTGCATGGGTGGAAGCCCCACTGTGTCCTCAGACCCCCTGTTTATTATATATACCAACTCCAATGAGATATCTCCATTGAGATAAACAAATTACATTTCATTGTGTTATATGAACATGTGACTACTATTGACTTCATTCATAATTTAATGCCTGTTCCTGATTTGGTGACAATGTCTCATGATTTTAAGTGCACGTGAAGTTCTGTTAAACAAAAGGACAAAAGCACTAAATTATTTTAGTCTCTGACTGTCAGTCCAGTATCTCAATGTTGAGTTTTATTCTACATTTCTATGTTGCTCTTGTGTTTTTTCCAGGTTGAACATTGAGAAGAATTGCAGTGCTTTTTGGGGACTTAATGTCTCAGGATATAAAATTTAGATTTGCTGATGCACATGGTTCCAGAGGATTTAATTACCCTCAACCAGAAACTTATGTCAACTATGGCAGCAGTAAGAGGTTTGTTGGCAAACATTAAACCTACCAACCATGCAGAAAACATCCAACATGAGAACAGGAGGTGCATCCAGCACAGTTCCTCAGATCAGGGGAAAGGGAACAATGAAATCGAAAGCTAATCATGAATTGTAAGTGGAAAGGCAGTGTTACCAGGTACTAGTACAGACATTTCTCAAGTGTTACACAATGTTGAAAATCCACTTAACAGCAGTGGAACAGTTCAAAATATTACGCACATTGTTGGTAATATGGACTTGACCGAAAGATCTAAAGAATTTGAAATTTGTAAAAATAGTATGCATTTGTTGGAAAAACAGATGCTTAAATTACAAAGTTTGCAGTACAAAATCTACTACGTATCCAAATGTATTAAACTTGAACAGGTACCTTTCAGACTTAGGATAAGTAAATTTCCCAGTGGAGTGGTACCTGGGGATAAATCATAAGATGATTTAGTGAAACTCTTTAATACTACAGGGGTAAACATGATGAAGCTCTTGGTGGTAGATTATTAGAAACAAAATTAAAACTCTTGAAGAATAAATAAATGGCCTTAATAAGTCAATAAAAAGCAATCCATATTTTCAGCAGTTAAACAATTTGTATTATGGTATTAGCGTAAAGACCAGTGGATTGGTATCTACCATAATTGAATGGAAGTGTAGAAAGTTAATTTATGCGGAAGCATAACATAAATGAACTACATACCTTATTAAAAACTTTAACAAATGTACAAGGAAAGAATTTGGTAACAATTATTCAACAACATTAAATAAACCGGCACATGCAGAGAACCTAGCTTCTGCTTTAGTCACTAATAACATACAGGAACAACTACCTACTTTATCCCCAACCCCTTTTGTTTGCCCCAACCACCAATAAGGACTCCACATTGGCAAATCAAATGAAGAGGACATGGACAGGGAAAACCATGGTGAAATGGAGAAATTAGCCTATACAAAAGACATTATGCATTTAAGTAATATTGTTTTAAAATGAGAACACACATCAGTGTTATCAAAAGGTTTCTTGTTTATACCCACCCAGACAGCTAAGATCACCAAAGTCATCATAGATTTAAATTTATAAATATGGAAACTGAACTGAAAGTACATGTTGAAAGGCATAGCTCATTTTGAGAATAGGAATCAAATCTCATTTATAAATAACATATTTAACCCCACACTACATGGCACCCTTCAGATGCTTCATGATGTCTGCAAAGCTGAAATAAGAAAAAGAATGTGACTAAACCAAAGTTTCACAACTTGAATTACAAAGAATGAGAAGCTTTAAACAAATTTTGTAATAACAAAAGTATTTGAGTAATGAAAGCTGATAAGGGCAGTACAATTGACATAATTGATAAATCAGATTACACCAACACTATTAAAGGTATGTTGTTATTCGCAAGTTGTTATGAGCCAGTTAGTGAAAGAACAATTTAAGTCATTTCTCTGAAATTGAATCAGCCCTGTTAGATTTACTATGCCAGGAGAACATTAACAGTGATAGTTACACATTTTATTTTAAATTTGAAGGTAGAACACCCAAAAATTGATTTTGGCATTCCTAAGGTCCACAAGAATAAAAAAAATGACATTTAGACCTATGTGGCAGCAGATTTTTATAAAACAGAGCCTATTTTAATTTTTTGTAGATTATTTGCTCAACCCAATTGTACAATGGTCTGAATATTACATTAAGGATTCTTGGCATCTGTTTGAATTACTTGGTAAAATGAACACCAATGTAAATGATTGTCTGTTATGTTCCATTGATGTTACTTCTTTGTACACTTGCATTCCCCATGACATGGGACTTCAGTATGTGAGAGAGTATTAGTCTAGATTCAGCATCTTTGAGAACAATTTCATTAACACACTCTGTGTATTGCTGGAGTTAATATTACAAAACATTTTTTTCAATTTAACAATGATTTTTACAAACAAACTTAAGGAGATCTTGAACACAAATTGGAAAATTATTTTATGTAATAATGAATTGGTAGATGTCCTTAGCCAAAAATCTTTATTCACTTATAAAATATCAGCAAATATAAAAAGAAAAACATGCTAGAAGGGCACAATAAAATTAATTCACATAAAAACATTCAGGTTGGAACCTATAAATCTGGACATTGTAAATATTGTTGCTTCATTAGCAATGCTCCAGCATCTTCCTTGAAATAACCAACAAAACCATCACAGCAAAACAAAGATATCATTGTAATTCTCGTGGAGTGGTTTATTTAGTGTACCATTCCATATGTTCCAGTTTTTACACAGGAAAAACTGTTAGAAAGTTAGCAAAGAGAATTTACAAACATACATTGGCCATTTAATAAGAAGTATGAAGGTAACATCTTAGCCAAGCATTCCATAGTATGCTAGGATTTTAGAAAGTTGAAATTCTTTGTTCTTGACAGTATAAACTTGAACAGTTTAAGTATGAATTTTAACATGCTTTTAGAAAGTCAAGAAGTCAAGTGGCAAATTCAGCTGGCTGCAGGTAAAAAACCTAGGCTGAAGTGAAGTTTGGCACAGATGAATTAAAGTATTTGGGTTGGACAAGGGTATTATAAATAACAGATGAATTTGTCACAGGACTGTTTAATGTGGGATGGGGGGGTGTTGGGTGATAGCTGTGCTAGGATGTTTGGGTGGTTGGGAAGGGTTAGGAAAGGGTTAAGTGAGTTGGGATTTGAAGGGAAGTGAGGTAGTGCTAGGGGTGTGGCTTGAAGGGTTTTGAAAAGAAATCTAGAGTGAATAAGCATATTTTGGTTTGGTTTAGCTTCCCTGGTGGGCTAGTGCTTTGCCTTTTATGGGTTTGGGTATTATTAGTTTCTTACTTCTTTTTAGCTGCCCTGGTGGTCTAGTGCTATGCCGTTAAGTTTCTGGTTATTTGTTTAACTTCCCCTGGTGGTCTAGTGCTGCGCTGTTAAGTTTCTTGTTTTTTGTTTAACTTTCTCTGGTGGTCTAGTGCTGCTCGGTCCATGGAGGAGGTTTTGTGGTAATTCGTGGGCTTGCTGACCATTAACAGCCAGATGCGCATGCGCAATGGTGCCGGTGTGGCACTTTATGGATATTTATTAAAAAATAAAAAAGAGAGAGAGAGAGAGAGATAAGTAAATGGGATTGTTGAATCCCTTGCTTTTCAGGCCCCTTTGATTTTATGCAGTTAACTGCCTAGCGTTTGTCCCTGGGGTCTAGTGTTGGCATGTGGTGGTAAGAAGCATGGCCATGTTCCGTGGTGGTCTAGTCTGTTTGTGCAGTGCTTGAGTGGGATGGAGTAAGGGGGTTGTGTTGATGTTGCTTGTTCATTTCCTGGTGGTCTAGTGCTGGCGTATGGTGCTTGTGTGGGATTGCTGTTTGTTCATTTGTTTCCTGGTGGTCTAGTGTTTTTTGTTGTGTGGTATGGCTGTTTGGTGTTTTCCCCTGGTGGTCTAGTGTATGTGGTTGTGTGGGATGGCTGTTCAGCTGGTTTGCTTCCCTGGTGGTCTAGCGGTTTGTTTAATTTTCTCCCTGGTGATCTAGTGTGGATCCGTGGTGGTGCGTAGTGATTTAGGAGTTTGGTTCTTGTCTTTGTATGGTTTCCTGGTGGTCTAGTGCTGAGAGAGCAGAGCAGAGTTGCTCTGATTTCCCCGGCTTGTCAAGCTGTGTGGCTTTCCACGCATGCGTGGTAATGCAGGCAAGGTTTTTTTTTTTTTTTTTCTCTTGTTGATGCATGCTTAGGCAAGAGAGGTATGAGTGGTGGTTTAGATAGGATTAATATGAAAATGCATGATGATGAGGCAAGTGTTTTTTTTTCTCTCTCTTCTGGGATTTCAGAGGGACCTAGTGCGATGGTGACTACAGTGTATGGCTGGAGTGCGAATGGCTTTGTGGCGGAATAATCAGTTATTGAGATTAACTTTATTGTGCCAAGTTTTATTGTCATTAACTTCTTTGTTTCTTTCTAGGTGATTATGGTGGAGGCTTTAAGACAGACATGGGCCAGTACTGTAGCACAGGCTGAAAATTCTTTCAACACCATTCCTGCTGAGGTACCATCAACTAGCACACAGGGTGTGACCATGCACAGGAAGCAGCAGGTATCTACAACCTGGACATCCAGGGCGAAGAAAGACAAGCAGACAGCATCGGTGGAGAAGGCTACAGAGTTGATTATGCCTCCTGTATCAGCAGTAGGTAATAATTCATCAAGCTTGGGGGAGTGGGGAGACTGGAGCAAGTGCGGGGGACAAGGTAGGGTGCAATGAGGGTGTCCATAGAGGGCTACTGAGTAGCAGTTTGAAGGCTTTAGCTGAGTGTGGAGGGGGTTTTGAGGATACTGTGTCCCTGTTAGATCAGGAGTTAGGGCCAGATGTCCATGAGGTAGGGTCTGAATTTTGTTTACGGCCAGAGGATTGGTTGACATCACAGGCCCTACGACAGGAAGGGGCTACATTTTATTGACCCCGCACATATCTCTGTTAGTAAAGGAAAAGATTTGGAAAGGGGAAGTCATTGATATTTTTGAATTGATTGATGCAGATGGGGTTCAGTGGTTGATGGAAGCGGAGACTGCTAATGGGAAGGACCTCTTGGCTGCATTGGCTGTGATAGGTTGCAAAAGGGTAGGGAGGTTTTGGCTAAGACATGGGATAATTGGGTCCTTGGTTTCATTTACTATATGGTGGTGTGTGTGGAAAGGGACACTTCACTGGCTCTTCCTCTTTTGGATTATTTTTTAACTATTAGGGAAGTGCAGAGGTTGAAGCCTGGTTATGCATGGTTATGGTATGACCAAAAATTTTGCAAGCATAAAGCAGTAGATAAGTCTATGCATTGGGATGTCAGACATCTGGATATTTGGTGTCCACCATGATGGATACCAATGAAGGGGGTAGCAGATTATCTCAGCCATCTGAAGGAGGTGCAAGGATATGTTGGGCTTATAATGCCGGTAGGTGTTCCAGGGTTGGTTGTAGATTTGCTCATATTTGCTCAAAGTGTATGGGGGTGCATGCATTTATGCAATGTGGGGGGGTCAGGTTGGGGGTCAGGCACTGCATTTTGGAGGTATAAGAGGTCGGAATAGTTCCCATTCAGCATTGCTAGGTGGGCATGGTTGGGCTAATTTTTGGGGCTAAAGGAGCTGTCCTTTTGAGGAGGTAGAGGGAGTTTTGATGAACCATTCATCTATTAAGATGATGGTATTGAAGGACTTATTGACGCATTATCCACTGCCGGTGGTAGTGGCAAAGTTGATAGAAGGTTTTTCCAAAGGGTTTTCAATTAAGTCTTCATTGGTGGGGGGAATCTGAAGGTCTGTCAAGGGCAGGGAGGTGATTTTGCAAGAGTTGATTGAAAAATAAAATAAATAAATAAAATAAAAAATAAAGAGTGTCAGTCTGGGAGGGTGTTAGGTCCTTTTTGTTACTCTCCTTTCCCTAACTTTAAGGTGTCACTGTTAGGTTTGGTTCCAAAGAAAAAGCAGGGTGAATTTTGTTTAATTCATCATTTATCGTACCCTGCAGGTGAGTCAGTGAATGATTTAATTTCCAGTGAAGAGGCTAGAGTAATATATTCATCTTTGGATGATGCAGTTCGGGTCATTAGGAGTTTCAAGGAGCCTTGGCTAGTGAAATTAGATACTGAGTCAGCTTTTCGTTTGCTACCTGTGAGGGAGGAGGATTGGCCGTTATTAGGCATGGTGGTAGGGGACAACTTTTATTTTGACACTGCCATGTCTATGGGATGTGTGGTGGCATGTGCTACTTTCAAGAAGTTTAGCTCAGCATTGCACTGGATATGACAGCAGAGGGTAAAGGATCAGCAAGCCATACACTATTTAGATGATTTTTTATTGGTGGGGGAAGGTAAGCAAATGGTGCAGGTAGCTATGCAAGAGTTTGTGGGGATGTGTGAGGCCTAGGGGGTACCTTTGGCTAAGCATAAGTTGTTGGGACTGGCAAGGGCCTTGTAATTTTTGGGGGTTGATGGTAAATGCAGAGCAGGGTTTGTTTTGTTTGCCACCAGGTAAGATGGTTAATGAGTAAAGAACTTTCTTACACTGTGAAGGACACCAATGAGAAAAAGAAGAAAACTCAAACAATACTAAAAACTTCTGATGTCCACCATGGCAGTAAAACTTAATAGTACAATCAAAACTTTAATAAAAAGAAAAAGAATGCAACATAAAACAAGCAGTCCCCAGTCTTCCGATAAGTGCTTTTGGCAAATAAGCCTTCCTCAGATCGTATAAAAAAGACTGTTCAGCTTTTGTATTTATAAGGCATCACAGCCATTCCTCATTTAGTTCTATGACACGCCCTTGTTGTAAACCAAAAGGAGGCCAGCTAGCAGAGAGATATAATTTCCTTCATAGTAATTAAAGGGGCAGTGCTTCTCTTTGCTATAAGATTGTATATGCAAGAACTAATAGCTTTGGATGTGAATGCATTATATGAATGAAGCAACATTTAAGTAAATTTGCTAATCATATTTCTTCTATTCTTAAGTGCAGGTTTTAATGGCACAATAGTATTCAAGCCTGGTGATCCATTCACTCTTAAATTAATTATCCAGCATGTTTCCCTTAACTCTGTGCGATTATGAACATCGCCTCCTCTTGTGGTCTGACAGACTGCCTTTATAGCCTTAAATATAAAATAATGAGAAGGATACTGTGCTATGTGGGCTGCTAAGGCATTATTGGGATCTTTCTGTTTGATGTCCCTTAAATGTCTAAGGATACGTTCCTTAAGACGTTGATCCATTTTGCCAACATAGAAAGCACTACATTGGCAGCAAGTCGCTAAGTATATAATGTGGGAACTAGTTCAATCAGCATAAACATTGAAATTGTACTGTTGCCTGGAGTATGGATGTACAAAAGTATTGGAGCTGTCAATGGAGTTGCAGGCTTTGCATCTCAGGCATTTGAAAGTGCCCTTTCTGTTAGAATTGGGCCTATTTCTTTCAAATCCATCTTTGTTGCAAATGAGACGTTTCAAATTCTTCTTATTCTTCTATAGGAATCTGGGCTGTTCACCTACAATGTCTCTTATTTTGTCATCTGTTGTCAATACCGGCCAAAACTTCCTGATAACTTCACATACTTGCTTATTGTCAGCAGTGTATGTTAACAGACATTTAAGTTGCTGTGATTGAGTTTTAAAATCCAGACTCTCATGATGACTTGATGTAGGTTCAGAGAAGTAGGGGCGTCCCTTTCCTCTCCTTAATTCCTGTGGATCATGCTTCAATCTTAAATTCTTTCTTTTATAAGATCTTTTGCTTAAATGCGTCTCAATATTTCTCTGTTCTGCTGCAAAGTTTTCATTGTCAGTACATAATCTTGAAGTTCCCTCCTGGAGAGCTGTTTTGAGTGTGTACCTTTAACTCCCAGTGGGTGTGGTTTCAGCCTTTAAAAAATTAAGTTATCACCTTACAGTACTAACAAATAGTCACTGACAGAGGTCATGTATCAATACAATTGTGTTTGCCAACACGTATGCTTCAAGATAAAATATTCTGATACCTTGTATGTAGTATGGTTTTGGAATTATTAATGCAAATATGAGCAGGCAATGTAACTGCAGAAATGCCTGGAGACGTCACTCGGCTGTAATAAGTTAAGATCTGATTCTCAAAGATGTTATCAAAAAGATAAGATGGTTAGGCTGCGGGACAAGATCATTTGAGTGAAGTCTAGGCCTAAGGTTCGGGTGAAGGATGTTATGGAATTGTTGGGTTTGTTGAACTTTACATGCAGGGCGGTGCATCCTGGGTGGACATTTTGTCAGTCTGTGGCATTTTTGTTGAAAGGATGTAAGAGTAAGCACCACAGAGTACGGGTCAGTAAGTTGGCACAAGAGGATTTAGATTTGTGGATGGAATTTTTGCAACGGTTTAAAGGGATTTCATTTTGACAGTTAGATTGGGTTACACAAGTAGAACTGCAGTTGTTTACTGATGCAGCTGGGGGGTCCAGAATGGGTGCTTACTTTGGCGGCCAATGCTTTTGCTGTTCCATGGCCAGAGCATTGGTCAGAGGAATTGAAATGGGATGTTGTCTTTTTGGAGTTGATGCCAATCTGGGCAGCTTCAGTGGTATGGCAGGATCGTTGTAGGGGCGGAGGGTGGTTTTCCATTCAGATAATTCTGTGGTGGTGAGACTGCTACAGTTAAAAACAGCGAAAACACCTTGTTTGTTTTTTATTCTTAGGAAATTGGTGTTGCATAGCTTTCTGATTAACTTTTCTTTTACAGGGTTACATGTACCGGGGGTTTTGAATGAGATAGCTGATAGTTTGTCTCGTTTACTGTTCCACAGGTTCTGTCAGGTGGCTCTGGAAGCAGCTTTGCATCTGTCAGTTGTCCCACCCAACATTTGGCAGATTGGGCAATAGTGATTGGCAGGTTGGTGCAACAATCATGGGCAGCATCCACAAGATGAACCTGCGGTAGGGCATTGCTTGAATTTGACAAATATTTGTGTCAGTTATCTGATGAGGACTGCGTGTGGTCTGAGAATTTACTATTATGTTATCTAGGCATGTTAAAGGGGCAGGGAAGGGCACTGCGAACGGTGAGGGCGGCCTTAGTAGCCATTGCTGCGTATACTTGGTTGGTTGGATTAGAGGATTTCACTAGGTCATGGGTGGTGAATAGAGTGTTAAAAGGGTGGGCTGGAGTTATAGGGAACAGATCAAATAGGAGATGGCCGGTTATGAAAAGTATTTTAAGAATTTGTTAAAGGGTTTGGGTAAAGTGTGTGGTTGTTTGGATGAGAATGTGTTGTAGTGTACAGTTAGTGTTTGGATGCATTGTGGTGCATTTCATGTGTCAGAGTTATTGGGTTCATTGGTATGGGAGGATAATTTGACATTACCTAGGCTGGTGCATATTAGATTGCATTCTTCGAAGACAGACCAAGAGGGGCTTGAGCCACCCATTGTTTTGGAGGAGGTGGGGGTAGCTTGGAGATGTCCAGTAGTTTGGGGAAGAAAGTTGTGTGGGGTACGGAAGGGTAGAATTCAAGGGTTGTTTTTTTCAGCAGTGAGTGGTAAAGCTTTGACAGGCAAGCAATTGAATGTGGTTATGAGAAGGGCACTTTGAAGTGTGGATTTGCAAGGGGATAAGTTTTCTTTACATTCCTTTCGGATGGGTAGGGTATTTGATCTGGCTTAGGAAGGTAGGTCAGTGGAAGTAATTAAACATGTGGGTCGGTGGACATCCAGTGCCTTTTTGAATTATAATAAATAGTTTGTGGAGGCTTTGTTTTACAATTTGTTTTTCTCTCTTCGCTTAGATTGGAGATGGATCATCATTTTATCATTTTAGGCCATTCCTTCATACTCTGGGATACTAGGCATGCAGAGGTCAGACCCAATGCCATAAATCTAGGTTTGGATCATTTTGGCTTAAAAATAATTTGGCATGGTGTTAGAGGGCTAAGGTGGAGTCAGATACTGTAAGAATTTAATGGGTTGCCGGTGAAGTGGGGGGGGGGTTGCCTCAAGTGTTAGTAATTCATTCAGGTGGCAATGATTTAGGCAGTGTACCAAAGAGGCAGTTGGTTTGTCAAATTGAGGACATTTTAGCATTGCAGAGGATGTATCCAGGGATGGTTGTTGTTTGGTCTGAGATTATTCCTTGGTTGGTATGGAATGGAGCGTGGAATTTTGCCACCATGGAGAAGGCCCACAGATATGTCCATTTTAAGTTGCCAAAATATTTGGGAGAAGTTGGGGTATATACGGTCTGTCATGTAAAGTTTGAAAGTAAGGATCCAGTGTGGTATAGACTGGATGGTGTTCACCTCAGTGATTTCGGTTTGGATTTATTTAACCTTAATTTGGGTTTGATGGTGGAGGATCTTGTGAAGAAAGATATTGTTTGAGGGGGAACAGCCCTTTAAGGGATAGTGGGTGGAGAAGAGGGTCAGGCTTGACCCTCTTCTGTCCCCCCTCTACAGGATGGTGGATGAAAATTGGTATTCGTGAGGAATTGAGGTGAGCGGGGATGCTGCCTTTGTTGTTTATCCAAGGTGAGTGGGTATGCTGCCTTGTCTTTCGCTATTGTATATATGGGTGAGCGGGGATGCTGCCTGTATGTTTATTGATGTTTGATAACAGTTTTGTTGTTTCTTAGCTAACTGTATTCAAGGGGTGAGTGGGAACGCTGCCCTTATGTTTGTCTTTTATGTTTAATAAAGTTATGTTAAGCAATTTATCACAATAAAGGTCGTCAAACATCTTTGGGTGTCTGTGTATTTATTAGGACCATGACAAGTGAAGTTTGGCACAGACAAATTTGTCACGGGACTGTTTAATGTGGGATGGGGGAGATGTTGGGTGATAGTTGTGTTAGGCTGTTTGGGTGGTTGAGAAGGGTTAGGAAAGGGTTAAGTGAGTTGGGATTTGAAGGGAAGTGAGATAGTGCTAGGGGTGTGGTTTGGTGGGTTTTTAAAAGGAAATTCAGAGTGAATAAGCACATTTTGGTGTGGTCTTGTTGCCCTCCCTGCCTGACCCAATTGGTTTTGGTTTGAGTTTGTTGGGCGGAGAGGAGGGCCAGGCCTGACCCTCTTCTGTTCCCCCAGACAGGATGGTGAATGAAAATTGGTATTTGTGAGGAATTAAGGTGAGCAGGGATGCTGCCTTTGTTGTTTATCCAAGGTGAGCGGGTACGCTGCCTTGTCTTTGGCTATTGTATATATGGATGAGCGGGGACGTTGCCTGTATGTTTATTGATGTTTGACAACAGTTTTGTTGTTTCTTAACTAACTGTATTTATGGGGTGAGTGGGAATGCTGCCCTTATGTTTGTCTTTTGTGTACAATAATGTTATGTTAAGCAATTTATCACAATAAAGGTCATCAAACGTCTTTGGGTGTTTGTGTATTTATTAAGATCGTGACAATGAATTTATAAACCTAAAATGCTTTCTGTAATAACCAAAAGTTCGTATCCAACGGTATAATTCCCCCTCTGTTCAGGAACCAAACAGTAAAAAACAAGCCAAATATAAAAGCAGAGAGGTAACCAAGACTTCTCAATAATCCATTCATAAAGTGCCTGTGTCTGCTACTGGGATGTTTTCCAAGAACCAAGCTTAGATATAAAAGCAAAAAAAGTTTATTTAATAAAATTGTTGTTGGTAAGCGCTTTCACATTTGCTTCCTCAGACTGTTAACATTCAAAAAATCAGTCTGCTCCTTTTATAGTAGTCATGTGTTTCATCTTATAGAACTTCAAAGTGATGCAAACCAGATTATTGAAAGTTTCATTAAGGAAGGTTCAGTGTCATGACATTTCTATATTAGATAGAGTAAATTCATGTCTATAGAGAATTTACTGGGTACACATCATTCAATACTTACTAAAACATACTAATATATAATGTTTATTACTAGGGAAGCATATCTGAATGATAATAATTACTACAGCATTTGAAAGCATTAACTATTACATGAAGCTCAATTAATAAAATATTTAAATATTTAAAATATTTAAAATAAAATATATATTTATAGTACACACTGAAAAAATGTTATTTAAATATTTTATTCATTGAGCTTCATGTAATAATTAATGCTTTCAAATGCTGTAGTAATTATTATCATTCAGATATGCTTCCCTAGTAATAAACATTATATATTAGTATGTTTTAGTAAGTATTGAATGATGTGTACCCAGTAAATTCTCTATAGACGTGAATTTACTCTATCTAATATAGAAATGTCATGACACTGAACCTTCCTTAATGAAACTTTCAATAATCTGGTTTGTATCACTTTAAAGTTCTATAAGATGAAACACATGACAACTATAAAAGGAGCAGACTGATTTTTTGAATGTTAACAGTCTGAGGAAGCAAATGTGAAAGCGCTTACCGACAACAATTTTATTAAATAAACTTTTTTGCTTTTATATCTAAGCTTGTTTCTTGGAAAACATCCCAGTAGCAGACACAGGCACTTTATGAATGGATTATTGAGAAGCCTTGGTTACCTCTCTGCTTTTATATTTGGCTTGTTTTTTACTAAAATGCTTTCTGCTGACACAGAAATTATAGGATTTTGTGATAAATTTCAAACATTTTATTTTATGTTAAATATTTTTGTAAATTTGTTAGCTTTGAAAACTTTTTATACATTTTTAAGTGTGTTCGACTTTAAATTAATACTACATTGAGATTTCTCCATTGAGGTGAACAAATTACATTTCATTGGGCTATGTGAACATGTTAACTACTACTGACTTCATAAATAATTTAATGCATGTTCCTGATTGGTGACAGTGCCACATGATTTTTAGATGGACATCTTTTAAACTTGCTAAAATTGGCTTTATATTATCATAAGTATTTGTTTCTGAGGAACTTCTAGTAAGCAAGCGGATGAGAGTACTAAACTATTTTAGTCTCAGACTGTCATTCCAGTATCCCAGTGTTCAGTTTTTATTCTACAGTTCTATGTTGCCCTTGTTTTTTTATTTTCCACAATGCAAACATATTTTTTTGCATGAGTGAAAGCCCCGCTGTGTCCACAGACCCCCTGCTTATTGCATATACCAACTCCAAGATTGTATTACAGCTGAGAAAGGGTCACACCCTAATCCCCACTGCATCACAATTTGCACAGTCACCTACTGCCACTGTACAATGTCTTAGTGTTTTAGAGTTTTAGGATCTCGACATTAAGTTGTGTTGATGATCTGGGCTCAGTCACTTAAACTTTGACATAATGGTAAGTCAACATTTTAAAAAAGACCCATATAAATGTGTGTGCAACCATTATTTATTTATATAAAGAATGCACAGAGCAAGTAAGTTCACTGTCCATACAAACAGTCTCAAAAGATAAAACTATAGATTCATAGACCATGGTTTTGCTTCATGGGCTTTTTCAATGCTAATCAAAAAACAGAAAACAAAAACTCAAAGCAGGTAATAAATAGCTAACACTAATATATACACAGTTTTGCTGATAACTTGGGCCTAGAAAAAGTGTCACTGGTTAACTGTTTATCTTGTATAATAAAAAACAAAAACTAAAACCTAACCTTTTGAATATCAAAATAGTTCATATAAATCGGTGCCCAGACCATAATTCATACAGTATGAGGTATTTGTTACTATACCAAGCAAATTCAAATGAAGACACTAGACCAATTGTTTATGAACATAAATTATACAAGTGTTTAACATTTGTTTTTCAAATAAATCAAACCTAAATATCCGTCACTAAGTTAACATTTTGTCTTGCTGCAAAATGTGAGTCACAAATGAGAAACCAAGACTTCTGAATGTCAAAAATCCTCAGATAAATTATTAGCTTGCACAGGTTTCAGATGAATGATGTTGCCACACTGAACAAATTAAAACAATGTCATTTGGCAAAAAATTCAAAAGCATAACCATTAAAATTGCAATAAATTGACAAATACGTATGTAATACATGCTACTTATGAAAACACAGCAATACTAAGACATCAACAGAATATGTAATACAAAGCTACCTGTTCAAGTGCAGATCTTATAGGCATCTTTCACTGATAAAATGCAGTAGAATTTTTATTCCATCAAAACTTTTTTTTATTATAAATAACAGCAAACTATGACTTGGAGACAAGTAGTTAGTAACAGATATGGATAAATGCCGTGATTTAAGCATCTGAGACAAACTAACCCCTTGATGATTGCTGACTGCAGAATACATGGTAGCAGCAGATAGTTTTGCAGCTTGACTCAGAGTGAAGACCTGCAAAAATGCAAAAAGAGAGGCTATGCAAGACATAGTTGAACTTGTAGAATTCAAAAGGTGATTGTCTTCTGTGATTTTCTTTCTAGGATTTTTCAAGCATGTTTTTCAAGGTGGAATAACATCATATACTAAATACTGTTACAATACTATTTTTTGAATTTTAAGTAAAAGACAAAAGAAGAGACTAAAGGTTTAATGTTAAAAAAATGAGGATGTACATTTACATGAGAAAAAGTGGAGGCATAATATAGTGAGCAATACAAATGGAAGCCAGTTATTGTATGCATTTAAATATTATGTTAAACAAGGCCTGTCAGTTAAAATTTAGGCCAGTATTCATAGTTGCTTGTGCAAATGTGGCAGGGGCATTCCTAATGGTTAGGAATGAGCATAGCAAAGGCGAGATTCATGCAGGCCATTTACACTAATGCAAAAGGCCTTAAAATAATGAGATACAAATGAGCAATGTTGTAAAGCAT
Organism: Protopterus annectens; assembly: GCF_019279795.1. NCBI lineage: Eukaryota > Metazoa > Chordata > Ceratodontiformes > Protopteridae > Protopterus > Protopterus annectens. The sequence continues at coordinate 254,117,836 of NC_056744.1, read as the reverse complement.
ACTATGTTAATGAGGCAGTTGCACAATCCATATTCCGACATTCATGTGATATACACATCTATTGTCGAAAGTGATGCTTTGCATTTGATTTGAAGTTGTAATCCATGAACCTGCTCCCAGCAAACTCTTTATTAGTTTGTCATAAGTATGCACAAGCACTAAAAGGACACAAAATAAATTATTTCGCCCAACAATCACTTCAGCAGTTTGACCATGTATGCATGAGCACACTCAAATTAATTATTTTTCAAACAAATCTTTCACGAGTATGTCCAGGTGTGCACAAGCACCAAAATGAAACATTTCCCCAGGTGACCTCTTCAGTAACATGTCCTAGTATCTACAAGCACCAAAATTAATCATTTCCCCAAGCAACCACTTCAGTAGCATTTCCTGCTTTGTGCAAGCACAGAAATGAAACATTCAGCCAAGAAACCCTTTCAGTAAAATGTCCAAGTATGCACAAGCACCAAAATCTAACATTTACCCCAGTGACCCTTTCAGTAAAATGTCCAGTTATACCCAAGCACCAACTGATCTTCTCTTGCATCTCTGTATTCTGATAGAAAACCACTGCTTACTACCAAGTTCAGGACTATTTACATGCTTAGTATGCAAATAAGCTCATTATAGGTTCATGGAGATGAATCACACTCATACACATATATGTAAGGACCCTTATCAGTGTAGTAGCTGCCCCTATAACGTATGTGTTAAGCATGTTATACTTTTGCAATAGGGGGCATGTTCACAACAACTCCTTTGCATTTTCATATTCATGCTGAAAGTCTGGAACTTAGATAACCATGTAGCTTCCCTGGTTGTGAATCACTACTACAAAAATGTGAAGCCCCAGGATATGAATACCACCTGTTGTGTTAATCAAGTTCTGTTAAAGGAGGAGTCTGCTTTTATTTCTTTACCTTTCATATCTATTCCTAGTTTTCTTAATAATAAAGATAGATACTTAGCAGTACTTTGTGTTTTAGACTCAAACATTTCTGTGGATCTTTTAGCATATGGTGTATATAAACATTACTATAGTTGGAAGGTTAACCACAAATTAAACTTTTATTTTTGCAGTTAAGTTAGCTTTATTAAGAAATGTATTCATTTAAGCATATCTTACAAATCAGACTGAAATCTTTTTTCACTAACACTTAAATGTTTCTTAGTCATCTCTTTGGCATGAGAACAATGCTATTAACTAATGAAAGGGCATGGCCCACCTTTAACAGGCAGTATGAAACTGTGGGCCATGTCATTTGCTTGCTAAAGTCACTGCTGTCATAACTGTCATTTTAATAGTAATTTGGTCACGGAAACTTTAATAACACTGTCATCAAGAGTTAAGGTAGCAAGAACCAGCACAGCTCTGTTAGCATTCACAGATACCATAAACCATGACAGGAACAATGGTAAACTTACTTCTGCCCTTCTCTTAGACCTATCAAAAGCCTTTGATGTGGTTAGCCATGACAAACTCATCTGACACCTCAAAAACCAAGGTTTAGACAACCAATCAATCTCCTGGTTCGAAAACTATCTTAGAGACAGGCAACAAGCAGTATGGTGGAACAATAACTTGTCTCCACTTTTACCAGTCACTCTTGGGGTATCTCAAGGATCAATACTGGGTCTCTTGCTATTCTCAATTTTCACAAACAATCTCCACTCAGCGGCAAATAGCACTAGCCTTATTCAATACGCGGATGATTCCACTATAATATGCAGTGCCTCAACCCTGCAAGAAATACACAATAAAACTCAGGATAATTTCCACTCAGTTGAAAACTGGCTTACTGACAATGGCCTCATTCTTAACCCCAAAAAGACCAAGGTCCTGCTATTTCACCCCTCACAAAATACCAGTCTTACTGCCACTCTCAATATCCACTCTAAAAAAAATGGTACACTTATCAAACCGAACCCCACACAAAACTACTAGGCATCATTATTGATAGCAAGTTAAAATTTGATATTCGCATTAATCTAGCTATTAAAAACAATCACAGAAAGCTAGGTAGTCTCTACAAACACAAATCCTTCCTGACTCATACTGCTAAGACCACAATTGCTTGTACTCACTTACTCTCAACATTACTTTATGCATCCCCAATCCTAACAAAATCTATCCAAAACAGAAACTAGCAAACTGGCAACCTGCTATAATCAAACAACCAAATTTGCTAATAACCCATCTTTTACAACCCGTCACTGTCACAACCTAAAACAATTGGACTGGCTTGAACTGCCAAATTTACTAATTTACAATCAACTTATCATCACTTATAAGCTGCTCTCTCACCCAAATAAAACACCTCACACATCATTGTTCCCCTCTACTTGTCACTCATTAGACCCATTAGAGAGTACAACGCCCCTTTTGGAATGTACCTCACAAGACATCTGCAGGAGCTGGAAAGGCCACAGAAGTACCTCACAAAGAGGATTACTGACCTCAACAAATGCCCTACACTGATCGCCTCAAAAAACTCCAGCTTTACTCCGTAGCATATCGCCTACTCCGAGGTGATCTCTGCCTAACATATAAAGCTAAGTCAAACCCAGAGCTGTTGGACATGCTACACCTAAAGAAATCCCATTCCCTCCAAACAACACACTCTAGGGACCTAAACCTTGCCACCACAATAAACAGGACATGCTGGAGGGATAGATTCCTGTGCCAGAGACTTCCTATAGTCTGGAACAAGCTACCCATCTATGTCAAGCAAAGTTCTGCATTAGCACTCTTCAAGAAAAATCCTGATGAGTGGATGGGAAATAGGTGTCTCTGCTGGATGGTGGCACAGGAAAATAACTTTCTTGGGTGGCGTAATCTATGGTACCTTGCTGGCTAGGCTTACGTAGGCCCTTGGGCCGATAGCCCAGTACCTACCTATGAACCTATGAACCATCTTTAAGCAACCTAACTCAGCAGTATTCCTGTGCTAGGCAACTCCGCTCCACAGATAAGTTACTATTAACAGTTACTAGATTCCACAACCATGCCAGTGACTCCATCTACTCATCTTACATATCCAAAATTTAGAACTCCCTGTTTTCATCCATTACCCTGGAATATTATCTATCCAAATTTTAAAAAAAAATCTATCAAAAGCTATCTCAACAACAAATGGTTATGTCCCTGCTCCACGCCAAACTAACTTCAGTCCTACTCCACTACTGCAGTAACTCTTGCCTTAAACACATTGTCTCCTGATAGGACTGCACAGTCTTATCAATGGATCATTCAGATGCATGATGTGACTCTAGATATTTAACATACTTTAATATTGTTTGTATATGTATTGATCATTCTATATGTCTTTGTCAGTGAATTAATAATGTGTGCTCATCTATATGGTCTGGTTGTATATACTAGAAACATGTTAGAATATTTTGTTTATATGTCTTGCATATATGTTTCTTTGGAGCTTTTCTCCCCGGGCCTCCATTGAAAATGGACATGTATTCAGTTGGACATCCCGGTTAACAAATGTAAAATAAATAAATAAATAAATAACAAGCCATTTCATGTCACAAATTTTAACTTTTCTTCCTTGTAATGTTATTGAATATCTAGTAGCTTAACATACATATGCCAAAGGTATATCACTTGTTATTTTATTCTCCAGGTAATCATTTATGAGTATGGGAGGACACTAGAGAGAACTATGTCTGGTGCCTTAACAGCACTTACACTGTAAAGTTATGGGGGGAAACACTAGACAGCAGAGCTACAATATATATATATATATATATATATATATATATATATATATATAGATATATATATAGATATATATATATATATGGATTACCTTTACTGGGTCGACTGAGCAGTAGAGCGAAGACCATAACCCCGAGACGAAAAGACCAGGAACCTGTATTTAGTGAAACTCCATAGCACCGAAACCTGAAATGCCAAACAAGCAATTCCGCATGTCTCAAAACGCTCTTATGACTGCAGATCCCACTGCAATCATCAGAACACATTCTGCAGGAAAACTGAGCATGGGAAAACACCTGGAATAGAGTCTGCATTACAGTGAGGATTGAGAAATGTACCCTTGTCCCCACTGTAGTGCAATCTCAGAGTTAGTATATTTAATGTGCAGGGGTTGTGGGGGGTGCAGGGCGGGCTTGCCCCCCTGCAAAAGCTTTGGTGAAGGTATATTTTTGTTTGTCTTGTTCGGTTTTCCTGTAGAATGTGTTGTTAGGACTGCTGTGTGGTCTGCAGTCATAAGAGTGGTTTGGAACATGTGCAATTGTATGGCATTTCAGGTTTCGGTACTTTGGAGTTTCATTAAATACAGGTTTCCGGTCTTTTCATCTCGGAAATATTGTCTTCGCACTTCTGTTCAGTCGACCAAGTAAAGCTAATCCATGTGTATATATATATATATATATATATATATATATATATATATATATATATATATATATATATATATAAATAACTACAAAAGGTGGCTCAAACCCCTCACCCATGCCACTGTAAACCTCAGCATTAACCTACTACAGTAACTGATAAGTTAATGCAGCAAAGGATTTATTTTAATATGCATTCATTATCTCTGGTATTAATCTATGCCTAAAATAGTTTGGTAGGGGATATGGAAAAAGTAGTCATTCCTGTCAACCGCATAGTGTAAGTCAGGAGAAACTATTGCTACTCCACAGCTTTTATCCTAGCAAGGAATAACTGAGGATATGAAGTGTGAAATAATGATGTTCAGCATTAATGACTGACTGAATTTAGCCATGATTTATGAGAGCAGGAAAAAGGAGACATTGGGAATGGTCTGACAACACAGGGATAGGTGTGGGGGTTGTAGTATATATGTGTGTGTGTGTGTGTGTGTGTGTGTGTGTGTGTGTGTGTGTGTGTGTGTGTGTGTGTGTTTTCTTGTTTGACTGTATGTATGCTGTGTGAGAGAGAAATGGGATGTCGGCTGTGCTAACATGATTCTCCCAGCATTACTGATAACTTCTGCAGAAAGTGTTGATCTGCACTCATTGAAATTAACAATTCAGAGACCTACGAATTAGCTGATAACAAGGTATTTCCTTATTGTAACTAATGTTTCTCTCAATCAGAAATATCCACTTCATAGATAAAGAGCCTTTTTACTACAGCCCTTAATGCAAGTAGTGAGGTTATTTATGAATCCCGAACAGTATATGGTGCTGAACATGGCAGTTATCATTTACGGGATTTTAACTGTAAAATAATAAAAGAAAGTGGTAGAATAATGTAAGATTAGGAAATAACAGGAAAAAAATATGTTTGCAGATAGGGAGGTGGAAACAATGCTATATTATGCACATAAAAATGTGAAAATTCAGAAATGTATTTTTGTATCTTCCTTTTTAAGGAGCAGAAAGATTTCATTGCATTTTGCAAACCATTGATCTGTATGGGACATTTGGGGGTAAAGAATATATAATAAAAATATTAAAGTGCATAAGTAGGCTAGTGGGCGTTATTTAGTTGTTTATTTAGTGCTTTGATTAGCAGGACTTCAGCTGGACTAATGCCCATTTAAAGTCAAAGTCTAGGGATAAATGCTCTGATTATAATCATAAAGTGCTTCAAATATATAGAAACTGGATACAGATGTTAGTTTTTCATAGGGAAACAGAATTACACATTCAAATGTCACTATATAAAGAAGCAATTGGAATAGTAATTTGCAACAATTCACTCTAGATTTATTTAGACCACAAATCATTTGAAGACAGTTACATGCTTAGTAATTAAGAGTTTCAATTAAATAAAGAATTGTATGCACACACACACACACACACACACACACACACACACACACACACACACACACACATTTATATATCTTACATTCAATTCACATGGATGGAGATATCTTGTCGTATTTATAACACTAATACATGATAGGGGATTAGATGTAATATGTGAACTGTCTGAATAAATACCCATTTTTTTCCAATAACTATCTTTTTACTGTTTATTATGGAGGTTAGCAATTTAATTTAATTTAATTTATTTCAGGTTTTGCTAGTATGGTTTCTGAACACAGCATTTCCATTTGAATTGCAAGCTGTTATGATATAAAGTAGTATGATTTTGGATGTCCGCAAATATCCTCTATAACATTGTTTTGTGTAACAGCTAAAGAGTAGGAGACAGCATCATAGCTATCATGGAAAGACCTTACATCAGTGAAAGGATTTTATAAGAGATGGTTAGACTGGTGGCAGGCATTTTAAAGATATAAAAGCCAGTATTTAATGATAAAATGAGAATATTTTCAGATTAATAAAAGTCAAAATAGGACAGTAAAATAACTAAGAAAATATAAAAAAAATCAATTTGAGCTGTGGTAACTGAGAAATCAAATACTAAGAACCAAAGTAAACTTAGAAATGTCGACGCACAGAACCCAGTTGAATTAAATATCACTTACTACGCCAGTAGACAAAACAGTTAAGCACTTTCATCTGTATAAGAGATTTCATCAGAAACTGCTTTCCAACTCACAAAGTGTTGATTTAAACAGTTTAAGATTATTTCACTGGTCAAAACTTGAACATTAATTAACCTATCAATAAACATTTTTTTGAAAAAAAAAACTTCTTAATTATTAATGGATTAAACCCTAACAAGTAATGAAATAAAATGAAGCAAAATACAATAAAACACTGAATCCATCCTATTAACTACAAATATCATTGCAATACACATAAAGTACATTTGTGAATTACTTAAATATATAAAAAATATTTAAATGTATAAAAATACTAATAAGAATCCTAGGGGAAAATTGGGAACTCTAAAACATAAACATCAGGCATCACTTTAAACTCAGCAGTACTTGTGTTTGTGTCACTGAGACAGAATAGTCAGGGTGTCATAAATTAGCCACCCTTAAGTTTAGAACTGGAACCATCTACATTTGATCATTATGTCGGGAGGGAGGGGTGCTGGCATTCAATCTCACTTGTCATAATAACTCTCAGTACTCCAAAAGAGATTACACATTGCCCCCCCCCCCCCAGGACTTTGGTCAACTTGTTCAAGTACCCTGAACAAAATAGACTCTCATTACAGAAAATGCCATGTTTTGCTAATGCATTAGTCGATACTTGTTTCAAAATATCTTTATTGTGTTCACATATACCTGCTCTTAAGCTTCTCTCTGTTTTACCAACATAGTAGGAGAAGCAAATTTTGCAGTAAGGAAAATAGACCATTCCTTTTGTTTGACAATTAAAATACCCATGCACTTTAAAATTGCACCATATCCCAGGGGTAAATAAAGAATCCCTATTTACAATGTATGGGCATTGTTTACAAGCCCCGCATTTAAATGTTCGATTCTTATTCTTGTTACTTAATCTTTTCTTCCATCCTCTTTGCAAAATATCCCTCACATTCAGTTCTCTTCTATATATAAATGCAGGAGGCTTCGAAAAATCTCAATCTCACACACTGGCATCTTAAAAAAAAACATCCCAATACTTTTTAATAATCCCTAGAATCTCTTTCGATGCTTGGTTGTATTTCAAGCTGAAAACTCACCCAAAGTTTGCGTTCTCATGTTCTTCATCTTGCATCATTTTGTCTTTAAGCTTTTTAATTCCCAACAAGGGTTCATATTTATTCCCCTAACCTTCCATGGCCTCAGAGGCTACATTCTGAATAATAGTATTAGGATAATTATTTTCACTAAAAAATATTTAATTTTTTTCTACTTGACCCACATAATTGGCATTACTTGAAGTCATGCAGGGTGCCCTGACCATTTGCTTATTGATGATGTTTTACTTTATGTGTGGGGGCTGTTCACTCCCATAGTGTAAATAGGAGTTAGAATGTGCATCTTTCCTATATATCTAGGAAGAGAATTTTGACTTTTGTATGTTTTTAGTTACAGTAACATCCAGGTAGTTAATGGTGTCATAATACACATAAAACTTAAAACTTGTGTGGTTCCATTGATGTATGCTATAAACTTCCAGGACTTGATGTATGTGTAGTGATCGAGTGTGGTGCATCTGTTTCTACCACTGTGTCAGCTAGGAAAATGGTGCTCAAAGATGGCAACAGAGGGAAACAGAATTGAGGTGAATGCCTACTCTGTGGTGACATTTTCTACTTTAGAAGAAGAGAATGTCATTCAAGATGTAAAAAGAGGAGATTGGATGGAAGATTCTGGGGGAGTCTTCTAAAGGGAATTATTCAAAGGGTCAAAATGTGAGAGATATATTATAATCACAGCCCTCAAGTTGGGAGGGTTACGGGATAATTTATTGTAGAATTTGTTTGGAAAGAGTGAACAAAGAAACTTTGTGGGGTGAAATAATGGAGACACTGAGTAGAAAGGAAGGAAAATAGAAGAAGAAATTGTTCTAAGAAATAGTAGGGATACAAAAGGAAGCAGGGAAGGGAACAAAGAAGATGGAAATTATGAACTGAAGAAGTGTGTTGGAAAAATTCAGAATAAAGAACTGGACAAGTATGAGATTTGGGACATTATAGCTGTGCCTTTAGGCACAAAGGTGCAGGCAGTAAGAGCTTTTATTCTAATTAAATAAGAGACATATTGTGACATTTTCTTTGAGACTGCCAAGGTCTTAGACAGTTTTCTAAAGAAGTATGGAGACAGAAAAAAAAACATTTCTCCTTGGAACAATTATGTAGTTAAGACATTTTTGAGATACGCAGAAAAAATAACATACAGTTTGGAACAGACACTGAAAGAGAGCCTGTAAAAATGTACTAAATAATTTTTGTAATGAACTAAAAGACATTTCAAAAGTTTTTGATAATAGAGGACTTTGGTCAGATGCTTGGTACTGTAATGTAATTTTGAAAATGGAGAATGGCAAAAAAGTACATATTCCAAGTATGATACATGTTGATGGGCACAGAGCTGTTGTTAAGTATTGTGAACAACTGAGAACATGTTTTTTTTTTCCTGTGGGAAGAGGGACATTTTGTAAGTAATTGTGACAAAAAAGATGTCATTTATGAGAAAGCTGGTCATAATTAAAAAATTGTAAAGAAATGTGTAATAAATATAAGCAAATGGGCATGTATGGATGGACTGTGAGATGGAGAGGAGGTTAGATTGTAAAACTGAACAACAAAATATAAATGAAAAAGAAATATTACAGATAGAGGAACAACAAAAGAAACAATAAAGTAGTGAAATAAATCAAGATGAAAGTTTGGATAATATACAAAAAGGGGAATGGGAAAGGGAGAGTGGAACAGAAATCAGTGATGAAGCGAATATAAATTGGAAAGTGGTTACAAAGTAAAATGCAGATGGGAAAAGCGGTAAAGACAAGAGAAGAACATTTTAGGAATCAGAAATAAAAGTTAAAAAGAAAGAAAATGAATAATTATAACAATTTTTGTAGAGTAAAAAGAAGAACAGCAAATACTGAAGTAAAAATAAAACCTGGATCCCCAGCTAAACCTGGAATACTCAGGAACTATTCTATGGCTAACCTCCTGCTATTAAGTAAGAACCTGGCAAAATGTTAAGCTCCCATGAACCCTGAGAACATTGCTGCCTAGGCAGAATTGTTCACAGAAACATTGTGCAAACATGTTAGTAGCTGCATAGAGTCAGCTGTACCCACCAGGAAGAAGTACAGAAGTAACTCAAAAAACAAGCCACCCTGGGGGAATCAGAAGATCAATAGTCTGTATAACAGGAGGAAGAAAATCTTGGCAAAAAATAAGAGGTGCAGCACACAGCAGGATAAAGACACTCTCATCAAACTAAACAAACAACTCAGAGGACAGATAAAGTCTACCAAAGACACATTTGAGGTAAGTTTGGCCTCCCAGGCCAAGGACAACTAGAAAGCGTTCTTTAGCTATGTCCGCAACATCAAAGACAATACAAAATTGTGTGCAGAGCTCATTGTAAATAGAGTCACCTACACTGAGCCAGAAGACATAGCAAACCTCCTTGCTGATAAATTCAACTCCAACTTTACCCCTCTCTTCCCCCTCAACGTTCCCTAAGGAAATATCATCAAATATAACTTCCCCTACTATCAGAAGGGAACAGGTCCTTAATGCTGCCTCTAAGACCAAGAACACTGCATCAATGGGCCCAGACAGAATCCCAGGATGCCTTCTAAATATCATGACACATGCTCTATCAGGGCCCCTGAAATTACTGTTTAACTTTAGCTTCAAAACAGGCTTCATGCCTCATGAATGGAGAAAGGCAACAGTCATCCTCTTGCACAAAGGTGGGCCATCTACAGACCCTGGAAACTGCAGAGCCAGAAGTTTCACTAGTCTTATATGTAAAGACATGGAAATAATTATCTTGGAGATGATCAACAGAGATATAGTAAGCCTCCAAACACTGGACCCAATCCAGTTTGATTTCATCAAGGGCAGATCATACCTACTCAACCTGGTGGACTTCGTTGAGAAGATCACCAAAGCAATGTATGAAGGCAAAATCATTTACACTGCCTACCTTGACCTGGACAAGGCATTTGATACAATACCCCACTTAGGCATTGTTGGCAAACTTAAGAGGTTAGGTACGTACCCACTTGCTCACAGATAGGACCCAGGAAGTTTGAACTGTGGAATCCACCTCTACAAAGAGGCCAGTCATAAGTGGAGTCCCTCAAGAATCAGTCCTTGGACCACTCATTTTTGGCATTTACTTCTCAGAAGGCAAGGCCAATATCAGTGGTCTCTGAATGACTAAATTTGCAGATGATAGCAAATTAAGAGCTGTCATTGAATCTCACACTGACATAAATATTCTGTAGAAGAGGCTGACACAGACAAACAACTAATGTCAGAGCCATGGACTAAAACTAAATGCCAAGAAATGCATAATAGTATCTTTTGGGAAGTTATCCATCCCTGGTAACTATCATATTGACAACACACCCCTTAGGATTGACCCAGTAGTCAGAGACTTAAGCACCCACATAGTAATCTAGCCTTTGACCCTCATCTGTCTACAGTGATGAGGAAATCATTTTATGTTGTGCAACTTATAGACAAAGGTATGGCATCTATGTCCATGGAAGTCATTGTTCCGCTGTATATAGCATTCAGCAGACCTATCATTGAGTACAATGCTTTCTTTGTTATGTACCTAACCAGGCATATCCAACAATTGGAACATCCACAGTAGTTCCTCACTAAAGGAATACAGGGCATAAGTAAAATGTCCTATGAAGACTGTCTGAAGGCCCTATCCCTGTATTCTGTCTCCTACAGGTTTATGAGGTGAGAGCTATGCCTGGTATACAGGGCATTGTCAGACTCCACTGTAATGGACCTCCTGCATACCTACAAACCAAACAGCACCAGAATTACTCATTCTAAAGACTTAAACATTGTCTGTGATATAAATAGGACATGTTGGAGAGATAGGTTTTTATCCGAGAGACTACCCGATCTGTAGAACAGTTCCCCATCAATGTGAAGCAGAGTTCCTCCCTAACCCAATTCAAGTGCAACTATGACAACTGGATAGGAAACCGAAAATCCATTCCTGTTTTGGCACCTACAGTAGCTATAAAAAGTTTACACACCCCTGTTAAAATGCCAGGTTTTTGTGAAATAAAAAATGAGATGACAATAAATCATTTCAAAACGTTTCCCACCTTTAATGTGACCTATAACCTGCACAATTCAATTGAAAAACAAACAAATCTGTTAGGGGAAAAAAATATAAAAACTAAAAATCATACAATATGCTGGTTGGATAAGTGTGCACACCCTTAAACTAATACTTTGCTGTGTATGCGCACCCTTAAAATAATTCTTTGTTGAAGCACCTTTAGGTCGTTAGCCTAGTAAATACCTATGAACCTATAAATAATCTTAGAATATTATCAAATAATGTTAATAGTGCTGAGAATATAGGTAGGATAAATGAAATAATAGAATGGTATAATGGGTGTGATGTGGATTTAACAGTATTTGAAGACATTAGGATTCTAAATAAAGAAGGAGAACAAACAAAGACAAAATGGTTAGGTAGTATAATATGGAATTAGGGTAATGAAAATTGTTCAGGAATTGCCATATTATATAGCAAAGGAATACAAATTCTAGATTATATATTAGTTAGGCTAAGACGATTGATGGTACTGGATTTTAGATGGGAAGGGAAAGTATATAGATTAATAGCAATATATGCATATGTACAGTATAACGAAAGGGGAAATTTATTTTAGATATATTAAATTTTGTTTTAGTGAATATAGTAATAGAAAATTTTAATTGTAATTTAAAAAATAAAAACAAAGACTAGATAAGAAAGCAAGGAAAGAGATAATAAAACGTGAAAGTTTAAAATTATAGACTTTAAGTAAGAATACATACAGGAAAGGAAAATTCAGACAGAGATAGATTACTTTCTTTTATCAAAAACTATAAGAGTTATAATAGAACAACTGGTAGAGTTGGGCTTTTTGGACAATTTATCAATATGGATTGAGATAGATGAAAATAAAAAATATATTAAAATAGGGAAAGGTGTTAAGAGAATTAATGAAAAAGAGTGTAATAAGAATAGTCAGAAAGACCTAAACTTATAGAAAAATCATTTAACAATTTGAGAATTTTGTAAGAATTGGACATAACGGTGGATAACATTTAAAGATAAGTATAAAAAGATTCATTCCATATTGGAGAATGAGAGAAGATGAAAAGATAAAAATGAATATAGACAAATTCAAAAGGATGTTTTACATTGTTTAGGCAGGAATTAAATGAATGTTTTAAGAACGAAGAAAAAATCTACCAAAAAGTCAAGAGAAAATTAAAGAGTTATTATATAAGCAAAAATATTTTTGCAGGGGAAGAAGGAAGAGGTATCACCATAACTAAATAATAAAATAAAAGAATAAAGTAATATAATGAGAGAAATGAAAAGTAACAATTGTGAAAATTGAAAAATAGCAAATCTAAAATAATGGATACTGTAGTTACATATGTGAATGAGATGGTAAAAGAAAAAGGATTAAAAATAAAAAGTTTGTGGAATGTAAAACAGTTTTCAGAAGAAATAAACAAAGAATTGGAAAGGCAAATTACAATAGCAGAAATAAATAAGGTAACTAAAAGTATAAATGTAAATACAGCAGCTGGATTGGATGGTATAGTATGTTAAATGCATGTACAATTAATGCTATGGCAAAAAGAAATATTAATAACAGTATTTAATGAGTGGCTAAATGGTGGTATAATTTATAAATAAATATGTGAAGGCATGATGAGATTTATATGGAAGAAGGGAGATAGGAATGAAATAAAAAAATGGAGACAAATAATGTCGAATAATTGTAAATTGTTTACAAAAATAATGCAAAATAGATTAGATGACAAATTACATTATATAATAGAAAAAAAAAGATATTTTGGGGGCCAGCAGAAAAGGAATTCAAGAAATATTAATGATAGGGAAATAGTAGATGATATTAAGAAAGGACAAACAGAATCAAAATTAACAGTGGCAGGTATAAATAAAGCATTTGATTCAACAGAGCATAGTATTTTATGGTAATTAAAGGAAGAATACAATTTTAGCATAAAACTCAAAAGTATGTGAAACAATACATAAAAATACTAAAAATAAAATGTTAGTTAATGGTTGGTTTAGTTAAAAATGAAGGTGAGACAAGGTGCAAAATAGGGATGTCCAATGAATAGCATTTTGTTTATAATGGTTATAAATAGTACAATAAAAGCATTAAATGAGGAGTTGAATGAAAGTAAATATATACCAGCAATGGGGGTAAAGTTCTCTAATATTTTGTTGTATGCTAATGATATAACATTAATACCTAAAATGGAAAGGAAATGGAAAAGGTAACTAGAAATATATATAATAGATTACAAGAGGCTGGCTTAAACATTTATAAAAAATGTAAAGGTATAGGGGGTGATAATGAATTGGAAGGTGTACAGTTTGGGAAAACAGTATCAGCATTAAGAATTGAATTTGGAGAGTATGATACATTGAAGGAACAATGGGAGAAAAGATATGGAAAAAACAGTTTATTTAAATTATTTTTAATTTATTTGGGTATCTAGACTAAATCCAGTCAAAAGAGGAGTTTTCTATATGGGAAACGATAAAGGGTTTTTGGGTTTATTTAACCCAATATTGTATTGAGCATCATTAAATTTATATAAGGTTCTGAAATGGATAAGTAGAAAAGAGAATAAGTTGGTGATAAATATATTTGAAGAAAAACATAAAGAAGAGTATAATATAATTAAAATGAATAAAAGGAAAAAGAATAGAAAAATGAATAGATAAGGATGTCTACTGGAAAAAATAAAATTGTGGAAACTTAGAATAGACAGACTTGAAAACAGGAAACTCTGGTATAAGGATATTAAAAGACAACATTATTGTGTGAATCCTTGGGAACATTTAACAAAAGAGAAAGTTAACGCTATATAGCAAAGAAACAGATGCATGAAAATGTGGTATATCAAGATTTTTTATGGAGCATACAAATTAATAAGCTACTTGTTAAAGGAAATATGCCTTATAAAAAGTTAATGAGAGAGTCTGTACTGTGGAGAACTTGAAAGAACAGAGCACCTCTTTTTAATATGTAAAAGAGTTAAAAACCTATAGGAAAAATAATAGAAAACAAAGAATTGCGAGACCATAAGCAAATAAATATGGACATTACTGAATATGTTTTATATGGACAGCATAATGAAGAATATATCAATAATGTGAATAAAAATATTTGGTATAATTTGGACAAATTGGAATGAAAGTTTAAATGAAGTTATGTTTAATGGTAAATCTATTTTATCAAATATTATAAGGAAAATAAAGTGGTGGCTATGAGTAAAAGAGTGGGGGTCTGTCTGACTGTATTTTTTAGTAATTAATGGAGGATTAAATTATGAAATGTTACTTCTTTTTCTAAAATATGTAAATATGTATATTGTAAATAAGTTGTGAATAAAAATCTCCTACATTTTTTCTGATACAGCATTATTTCGAGTACTGGCATGTAGGCAGTTAGGAGAAGGGATGGCATGAAATGGAGTTTGTTTAGCATGGAGGAAACAATGGAGGAGAATACAATACTGCTTGATGAGAAATTGATGGTGCAACATAGATATGTGAGGAGCTAGTCAGAAATTCAGTGGATATTAAAAATATGCAGCATTTAACTACTCTGCTAAAGGATGCACTACTAGTGAATATTCAGATAACATAATTGGAGGAAAGAGGACTGGAAAATAATAAGCTGTCAAGACTGTTGGAGAAGGAGGAACCAGGAAAATAATTTATGGCATCATGAGGAGATATGCCAAATTAGGTATTTGGTGAAATGTATACATTAATGAGAATTGGTAGTTATGAAAGAACTGGAAAGGAAAGATGTATTACCAACTAGAAATAAACACGTATTACCAACTAAAAATTAAACATATATGGAGGTGGTTGGCCAACAAAAGGCACAAGAAAGAAGTACTGGAAAACATTATCAAAATAAGATAAAAAGGCATACAGTCAGGATAAAAGTAAAATTTCAATGGTATTGAACATTATTACATCTGGGACAATTTGATTATATCCTTAAGGTTTTCTGCAAGCAATATTAGGTCATTTATTCACTTGGACAAGTGACATTTTATGATATGACTTTTGAATTCAATTCTTTATTACAGAAATTTCTGAATTATTGTGAACTAAAAAAAGGCAATTATCCATGGAATAATTATATTTTTGTGGTATTAGAACTTGGTTTGTTAAAATATTCTATTGTACAATTTAAAACAGATGATGTAGAAAAGGAGAACAAGAGAATATTTTTTTTAGGAAAATATGATAAGCTTGAAAATAAAAACAATAGCAACAATGAAAAACATGTATGGAATGAGGGATGAGAGATAGATGTGGTATTAAGCAATAAAGAAAATATGATTCTGCACTTGCCTACTTACATTTTTATAAGAGGTTTAGGGGTACACTGACATATGAAGAACAGCCAAAAACTTACTCTTTCTGTGGAAGTATGGAGCATTTGATTCAAGAATGTGTCAAACGAAATTTGTGGAAACTGGACATATAACGAATACATGCAAATGAAATTAAATGTAGTGTGTTAGAGAGGAAAGGCATTTTCTGGTTTCTTTATATAGAAAAAGGATGTTATTTGAAAAAGAAAATGATGTGGAATGTGCCGAACACATACATGAAGTAATTATAGAAGGACGAATTGATTGAATGAAAATGAAAATGGAAAGGAAGACGAGATTGCTATTGTTTAAGAAATTATATATAAACTGATTTGCAAGAAATCAAAATTGAAACAAGTAATATGTTTAGCTAGTCATTAAATCAGATAGATTAGGAAGAAGGGGAATAAGAAGAGCCGGTTGACCAGAAAGGAAATATTCTATATGTTAAAGGGTAAAGTTCAGGAAATGGGAATTTAAAACATTCCCTCCAAAAGTTAAAAAGGCAGAAAGGAATAATGATAGATTGGTTTCAGTAAATGGAATGTAGGGGATACTTGAAAGGCATTTGACATTGTGAGTCAGCAGTGTTTGTGTGACAGTATGGTGTTAATGGGAAACTAATGAGTTTATTATGATTGCCATATCATAGTAATGTGATTAGCGTGATGATTAATGGATGGTTTAATGAGAAAATAGAAATAATTAAAAGGGGTGGTAAGCAGGGATGCCCTAAGCACAGTATGCTTATTTTTATTCTTTATGAGTGCTGTAGTGAGTGTTATGAAAAATTTAATGGGGGACGGTTTGTAAAAAGTACAGACTTGTACAGAAATTTCTAACTTTCTATCTTATACAGATTACATAATAATTAACGTGAATAAATAGATTTAGATAAAATAATTTTATTATTGTTGAATGAAACATGGAAAATTTTTTAAATCAAAAGGATAGTAAGAATGGACATACTATTGTTAGGACATAAGGGATTACTTTCTTGAATCAAAAAATTGAGTTGTTGGAAAAAGTATTTGGCTGGGAGGAAGAAGTAGCAAAGCAGTGGAAGGTCATCATAGAAAGAAAAAGTGAAATAAGTAATTGTTGGAAGATGTTTAGATTGGGCTATAAGGAAAAAAAAGCTTATTTGGGTAATTCTAATGTTTTAGTTAGGTTGGCTTATGTGGCAAGTATATATATATATATATATATATATATATATATATATATATATATATTTGAAAATAAGAAAGAAAAATAGATAAAGCAATTAGTATTTGGCAGAGCATGTGTTTCAAAACTGAACTCGGTAAAAACAAGGGCTTTTCATCTGGAAGTAAAAGAAGATGCATTGGAACTAATTCAAGCTATAGTGCTTATGGCATCCTTATACTTATATTGGAATTTTTAAATGAAATAAAGAAGACAATTTAGTTGCTTAGAATTTTTTATGTTAAACATAAAATGTTTTGGATAAACTAATGTTAGGAAAAGGGAAATAATCAAAGAATGAAATTAAGGAATATGAAAGGAATTTTTTATGGAAATTAAATATTAATGAGCTGGGACAGGATAGAAGGGAATGGTACAACAGAGTACTGCAGACGTTTTATTGCATTAACTCCTGGGAGACAATAGACAAGAAAATGGATGCATAATGACTTATAAATAAACTAGGTAGTAAAATTAAGTCTCATTGAGTTTTAACAGCATGCATGATACATGTGATTTTAATTCATCAGTGTCTACAGATAAAACATGGCAGTGGTCAGACCCTGTCTATGATAGGTAAACTTGATTATCATTTCATTACTACTGTAGAGGTAAGAAAATTTTTTAGAGCCACAGCAGCCATTCGTCAGTAGCATGCCAAAGACCTTGGTATCACCAGCTCATGACAGTATATGTGTGCTTTGTCACCTTATAACACTGTAAATTATATCATCAACTTCTGACTTTCCAGAACTTCACAAGTCAAGGAATTATTGGTAACTTCAGAGTCAATATTATACAGGTATTGGTTAACATGTGTCACTTGCACACAGAATTGATAGGAACGCATGGCCTTCTGATACCTGTGGATAACAAGTTGCATATTTATTGCAATGGTAAGTTCAGTGAACTTTTCAGAAACAAACTAGGGACACAAGGGATATTTCGCATGCCTTAATCTGTGGAATACTCAACAAACTAATTGATATAATGGTTCTATGTGTTGAGGATCACATATGATATTCTAGCACATTACAGGAGAGTGACAATACTATATATGCTTTGTGTGACACTGTTCATGTTTCTAGATTACTGTGTGCCATATATTGCACACATGTAGTGGTAAAGGCCCTTTAAGGCTAAGTCACAAAGGCTTGTCAATAGGAAAAGCTAATTGCCATCTAATGTGTAGTGCACATGGGATTATAGACAATATCCCCAAACAGCACTGAGGCATTTGGATTCACACATCTGGCACATGTTTCAGGTATATCTTTGCATTCTTCCATCTATTCACTAAGTACAGGCACCATGGTTAATGGAAAACTATACAGCTATATAACTATAGTGTGGTTGTAGCAGGTAAAGCTGGATACCTGATCAAGTCCTGGCATTTGACCCCCTGCAAATCACACAGAGTATGAATAAAATGTTATATATTACCATATATTTACAAACATGCAACATCAAAAAATGTGTGGTTGGCCTGATCAAGGTCCACCATATGGTTGGCCTGCTCAAAATCCACCATGTAGTTGGCCTGCTCAAGATCCACTTCTGTTACTATGACATGTCTTTGGAGCACTACAGTATGATCCAGCTACATACAGCAAGATGCTCCTAACATGTTGAATGTTACACATAATTGTTAGGAAGCAAACAAGCTGTATCCAGGGTATTGATAAAATTGGATTACTTGTGCATATGACCAGTAAGGAAGATTCAATAAGACCTTCATCTGACAAGCATAAAGAGGAAATAGAAATGACTAACAGCTGACCAGGCTCCCACTCCAGACAGTGAATTGTGTGGTACATGATAGAGAAGGTATAGCAACAACATCTTGACATAGTGATAGTGCAGTGACACACAGATCAAGTACGATGCATGCATTGGAAATATCTGGCTATGCTGAATGGTGAATGATCAAGTCTTACTATGCTTTAGACATTCTCACATTTACCTCACAGGAAGGATGATGGAGTGTGTCCCAGCGATCATCATATGCACAGGGAGCTACAGACATGAAGACCACTGGGGGCAATATTACAGAAGTGTGTGATGGGAGTCTTAGGGTAATGGATATTCTATGTCATAGAAGTTCTTTCTGTGAAGGGGAGAAGGACCCATTGTATGACCATGACATGATGCAGAGGTGGGCATCAGAAGGACATTCTGTCTCAGAATCTTAGCTGGCTCAGCTAGTGCCAGTGTCACTCTACTATTTGGTGTTCCACCCCCTCAGTTTTTCAGTGGAGAAATGAAAAAAAAAAGGTCAAAATGGTCCACTTTTATAGTCTGGTGCTCCAGGCCAGATCCATTCCCTACTTCTTCTCTCTCAGCTGTTCTGCTGAAGAGCAAAAAACACAACAGCAGCAACAACAACAAGAAAAAGATTTATTGTACTTTTTAGACTCTTGCAAGCTGTTTGCTTCAACTTACCACACACACAGACACTGAAATGCATTTTTGTACCAGCATTCAGAAATGCCAGTACAGAAACAAATGCAGGAAGTGAACTTCCTGATTGATTGACATTTCTGATTTTTGCCCTCTAACATCTTTGACCAGGAGCATCTGCCCATTCACCTCACACTTGCTACACTTCTGCATGCACACTTTCTTCCTGTAATGTTTTGGGGTACCAGTACATGATCATGATCTGTAACTAATGGTCATCAGTGAAAGGGATGTCATGTCACAATGGGACTGTGTCCTGGCTGAGGCCTGTCCATTCGTATCCTGTTGATGGAAGGCATTAGTCGTGGCATTCCTCTATTGAAGAATGATGGTAAGTTAGAAATGCAAACTCACAGTCATTGCCTCTTTGGGTCAGTGATGTATCAATCCATAATTTCCATAGAACCTTGTTCTCCTGTAAAAAGTGAATATCTAATCAATGACAAATTCTCTTGTCTAGCAGTAATTAATGATTTTACCTCCAAGTCCTGATTTTTATCTTTATCTTCAGTAAGGAAAGTAAGAGTTAAATATCTTCATGTCTGCTACCCAGCATTATACAGTAATGCTGCAGACTGAGCTTCTTTAAATGTTTCAGTTAATCTACTTGCAATGAGAAATTAATTAATTTTCTAGATCTAAAGCTTCCAATTTCATCTAGGCTTCTATTGTGCAGATGAATTATTACAGAAGGGTGATGTTGAGTCATATTTCTACTGAGAATTATACTCTTAGAATGCCAGCCACAAAGAGTCTTGACAGCAAATGTATTTCTTCACTTCTGCAGTTATACTTTTTAAGTTCTGGCAGATAGTGCACTACTTTTTATATCATGCCGTATTGAGAGGCTTAATAAATAATATGCAGATAGCAGAAATAGTCTAACCTCCTTGAGGTCTTTGCTGAAAATGAATTCCATGGAGTTTCTGTGTGCAGCATGAAGTTTCATCTAGCTCTTTAACATTTGAAGGTGTATGCCTCATAACTAACAGGAGCATTGAGACATTTAACACAGTAATACATTTAACGCTTTTTGTATTTGTAGGTCAATTTTTTTTTTACCTGATGTAAGATGTATTCTAGATATTGGACAGCTTTAAATACTTTGGTGCTGATGATACATAGAGATATATAGATAGATAAACAGAGACATATATCTATGTGTGTGTGTGTGTGTGTGTGTGTGTGTGTGTGTGTGTCCAGGAAGTCTGCACCACCCTTAATGCATTGCTGTCCCATTTATTTAAAAATGTAGATATTCAAATTCTCCCTAGTGATAACCATTACAAAGTTGCTGAAAAGTGAAAAAAAAACAGCTTGAATGTATTCTCACACAGAAATTCCTCATTAAAAGACATATCCCAGGGATTCATGAATCTTGCGCCAGGCGCACGCATAGCGTAGGCGTTATAACGCCAAATATGGCCGCCGAACGATTCAGGTATGATCCAATTCCACGTGCACTACCGGCGTACGCCAGATCTGCATAGCCCCCGGCGTAGGTATGCTAATCACCCTATGTGCAGTGTGTCACCATGCAAATGAAGGCATATAGCGATTCACGAAGTGGTGCAGGCGTAGCACAAGCCCACGGCAATGTAAACCATAAAAAAAATTTTACATTTACCCAAACATAACATCGGAGTAATGGAAGAGTGTCAGACCCAGGTATCACACTGTTAACATATGCCAATGGCGAAATACACAGACAATGGCATAAGAAAAGATGCACAACACGTAAATAACAACATAAATGTCATGTCCACAGTAACTCACATCAGAACCGCAGGACATGTGTGCGGAAGGTGCAACATAATGAAATAATATAACAATGTTATAAAATAGCATCGTAATAGAAATCAGGTTTACAGCATAATACACCATGGTATGCATGGAACACCACAACCACGGTGCAAGGGTTGCCAAGGACTCACGGCAGTCTCCGGCGTGGTAACTATGAATTAGTAGTCAATGCCATGCAATTGAGGCAGATAATACTGAATCACAAATGTCCCGCCGGAGTAAGGTTGTACCACACGGCACAGCAGTAAAACACCGAGGAGTGGCTCAGAGGAAATACATGACATCTGCAGAGGGGTGTGCCACCGTAGCAGTAAGCACATTGGAGCATAGCAAACCTGGGCTGTACATTGCCAATCAAAGCTGCAGGACCGGGGTGTGGGGTAATAGTTTAGCTGAGAGCACACAACGCGCGCAGAAGTGCATGTGTACGAGGATGACAACATTGCCGAAACCTAGTAATCTGACGCACGCCCCGCAAACAATATCGGAAACAGGAAGGTGATGTGAAGAATATAAGGAAATGCGGAAGAAGTGTAATTGGAGTACTAATGAGCAATCAACACTAATCAACCCACGAAGGCCAATCGACGGCAGCTGACAACTCTGCATGCAGAAACCTGCAAAACGGGATAGGGGAGGCATATGAATGCAAAGAAAGTAGGGGAGGTAGCAGATTGCAAAGATAGAAGACCTGACACAGCAGAGCAAAGCAGACTGGCAGCACAATGGCAGTAGCACACAAAACGCATGATATGCCATGTCCATGAAAGTACAAATGACAGTGCTCTGCAGGATGCATGCCAGAAAATGGTAGGTGCAATGTGCAGAAATAGTAAGGGAAGGTCGAAAGGTAATCCATGGCAGGCAAAAGTAATTCAACACCAAAGGCAACACCGTTGTAGTTCCATCGGTAAAACACGGAAGATAACCCTTAGATACAGCCGTACAAACACACCCTATGACATCATCGGTGTGCACAGCACAATAGTATAAAGTGTGAATGCACACAACACACAACCGTGTATTCCCAAACACCGCACCCTAGGTGTAAACACACGGGGAACTTTTAAAATGTACATGTTGGGTGCTGCCATAGCTGTGATCCATCAGCATGTGTTAGAGACAGACAGTGTTGTGGAGGAGGATGCCGACAACCACCGCAGGCCTCGGAGGAGAAGGAGAGTGTTCAGACCAAGGGTAACCTGCCAGGGGCTACATGACCTGGAGATAGTAGAGCGTTACAGGGTGGACAGGGACATGTTACAGCAAATAGCGGAGCTGTGCCGGCCACGCCTGAGAACAAGAAACAACAGAGGGGAACCCATCCCAGTGGACACAAAGGTATGTGTAAGCTTGCGAATACTGGCCACAGGTACCTTTCAAAGGCCAACTGGAGATATAATGGGCATCTCACAGGCATCAGCATCCAGGGTACTACACCAGTTCCTGGATGCCATGTTACCACATGCCAATGAGCATATATACTTCCCCAGATCTCAGGAGGATTTGGCTAGCAATATGCGCCACTTCCACCGTGTGGCACAATACCCGGAGGTACTGGGTGCGATAGACTGTACGCACATACAAATCAAGTCACCACCTGGTGAGCAGGGTAGACGCTACATAAACCGCAAGGGATTCCACTCCATCAATTGCCAGGTCATGTGCAATGCCCAGGGGATTATCATGGATGTGTGTGTTGGCAGCCCTGGAAGCTACCACGACTCCCATATCTGGCATGCCTCACAGCTGTATCAGGTATTTATCAGGGGGGACATCCCACAAGGCCATCTCGTGGGGGATGCTGGCTATGCACTGGAGCCGTGGATGATGACTCCCATCAGAAATGCACACACACACATGCAAGAACGCCATAATGAGGCACACGCACAAACCAGAATAATCAAAGAGCATGTGTTGAAATCATGGTTCCGGTGCTTGGATACATCTGGTGGAGCCTTGCAGTACTCTCCAGGCACATGTGCCCACATATTCATAGTATGTGCCATGCTACATAATATGATCCTGCAGAAGCAGCTGCTGCAGGGACATAATGGTGAAGGGCCACAAAGCCCACCACAATTGCCAAGGCCAGTCCAGGCAAGAGGGTTCCAGACCATGAACACACTGTGCCAGCCCCAGTAGGCAGACGGAGGTGTACCTAATATGCCTACGCCTTGGCAAAGAGGGAATGTATAGCACATACTCTGACAGCGTAGGCCCCATGGACTGACACCTCCCCACCTGCACACACAGTGAAATGGATGGCACACAAACATGACCACCTGTAAATTGTAATGTATGGGTGGCCGTATGTGTGACTCCTACATAGGCAGCCCCCAAACACTGTAAACCCAACAACCAGTGGAACTTGTAACACCAACACCTGAACAGTACGTGAGTCCTACAGCATATGGCGTTGCTGTGTGCCTGCCACGTTCGCCGCAAGATGTATATATATAAATATATATATGTATATATATATATATATATATATATATATATATATATATATATATATATGTACACATATACATATATATAATACAGATAAGAAAGGGAAGTAGAGGGATATAAGGTGACTGAGATGTATCCAGTGATATCTGTAAATATTATAGATAGTGCAACGACAATCTGAACATCCGGGAGGTTCAAAATAATAGGATACCGCCAACCATGGAACGTGTAACATACCGATATGCATAACCGCGAGGCTGAAAGACCGACAGAACACAGTACTGTAACAGTACATACGCGTGTAATACTATGATGATATGAAGGGAGAGTTAGTCACCGCTGCCGGTGTTGCGGTCCATGTAGGTACTGTGTGCAATCATCCCCGTGAGTGCCGTAGTATGTGTACATGTGCGTTGAGGGTGTCGTGTGCGACGCTGTGTGACTGTAATGTGTGTGTGTCTGCAACATGTGTATGGTGGTGCCAAGTTAGAGGCAGATCAGAATATTAGGTGTAGGCATACGGTAAACTAGCCTCAGGCATATGTTCACTACTAGTCCCAGAGTAGTAGTGACAGCCCCACCCTGGCTAGGTGTGTCCTGACATAGAACGATACAAAGTGAAAATGTTCCAGATGGTAGCACAGGAATATTCCCCATACTCCAAGCCGGTCACAAGTGGTGTCCCACAGGGCCCGGTCCTTGGCCCCCTATCATTCGGCATCTACTTCTCAGAAGTACAGGCCAACATGGGAGGACTTTGGCTGACAAAGTTTGCAGACGACTGCAAACTGGGCGCCATAGTGGAAAGTGGTTCGGACACGGATATCCTTCAGAGGGGACTCAATGAAACAGATAGCTGGTGCCAGAGCCATGGCCTGAAGTTAAACACTAAAAAATGTATAGTCATACCCCTCGGGAAAAACAAGGTAACCCGAAGCTACCATATAGGTGGCAATCCAGTAAGCATAGAAGAGGTTATCAGGGACCTGGGGACCCAGGTTGACAGCGGCCTTACTTTTGACACTCACGTTGCTAAAGTGGTTAGAAAGACCTTCTACATTGCCCACCTGATCATGAAGGGATTCACATCCAGATCTAGTGAGGTCATTGTTCCCCTGTACTCCTCACTTATCAGACCAGTGATCGAGTACAATGCCCCATTCGGGATGTATCTCACCCGACATCTGCAGCAATTGGAGAGACCCCAAAGGTTCCTCACCAAAAGGATAAAGGGACTCCAAAATCTGTCATATGCTGCCAGATTGAAGAAACTCCAGCTCTATTCAGTCGCATACCGTCTGCTCAGAGGTGACATGTGCCTGACATACAAGGCCATGTCCAACCAGGAATTGATGGACATGCTCCACCTCAACAAATCCAAATCCACCAGAACCACTACAGCAAGCGACGTAAACCTTAGCACGGATATAAATAGGACGTGCTGGAGGGATAGATCTATCACTCAGAGACTCCCTATGCTGTGGAATAAAATCCCGGTCCATGTTAGGCAGAGCACCTCACTGGCTCTGTTCAAGAGAAATCCTGACCTGTGGATGGGAGATTGTAGGTTTACCCCGGGAATCATCTCTGGGTCACTGCTGGACAGAGGCGCAACAAACTAATGGGCACAGTATTCTTCCATATAAGGGGTGGTGTAAGCCACAAAACTATGGGCTAGGCTTATAAATGCCTTAGGGCAGATAGCCTAGTATAAACCTATGAACCTATGAACCTATAAGAAATGTAAATGACGTATGTAATAGTCATGCCGGTATGTGCGACACTGATATGTTACATGCAATATGATACGTTGGCAAAGTCACACAGCAGTAGGTATGTATCGTGGAAAAAAGTATGTGCTACCTCAGTACTGACCATGGCTACGTGTTGGCCCGTAAACACCGCTGTGTGTTCCACAAGTGTCAAACAATTCCCATATGAATATGTGGTAACCACTGGCAAACAGGCTATTTCAACAACATGACCACAACGACTGCAAATATCTGGGACAGAAAGACAAGGGATAGTTGTCACGTACACACAGCCGCTGATATACCACATAAGTTACGGAGGTATACATGCATCAAGCTCACCTGCAGACGATATTGAAACCAATTAACAACAGCCCAACCTACAATCCCATAACAAAAGACTATTAACTGTTAACTCTCCAAGTAGGGATGGAGCACACAGACAACTATACTGTTTATGTAGAGATGCAAGGCCTACAAACCGTATCCGTGACGTACAACCACCGATATCCCCCACTGTAGATAATAAAGGAATACAAACTGTAATAGCAGCACAAACTTACAGTCAGTCAATGACATCTGCATAACCACAACATATCGCGTGGGAGACACAATTAAAGGCGGATGCATAATTGCATCCGTTGTATAAAGGAAAAGAACAGCCATGTTACAGTTGTTGAATGCAATACTCCATTATCATTCGTCAGCAGGACAGGTACACCCACATGTTGAACCAAATACTACACCTGTCACACACAATCCAAGGGTGACATGAATTCAAAATATACTTGTCCCCATGCATAGCAATTGCAGTTACACATAACATAACACAATACAGACCATCTCCACGAAGGTAGGGCAAATAGCCAACGCCCATGTGGAGAATCCAATTATACCCCAGTGTCGACGCGTAATTTCCGAATGGAGTAGATGCACAGGTGATATGCACGTAATTACTCACTGAGGAACAGCAATTGGCGGGATGAATCCACATGTTGCAGGTATCGACGTATATACGGATGACTCTCAAGATAGTCAAACCGTATGCTCATACTGAAAAAGCGTTGTACTATCGAGAGTACGGAAAAAAAAAGGAAACGACAAAACAATAAACTAAACGGAACAGAACACCAACAAGGTATGTAGAACACACAATATGTAAGGTTGTGTAATGCATGATCTGTAATAATAAGTTGTACTGTATGTGAATGGTGGTTGTAATTAATTATACTTGTCCGTAATGCATAAAGTGGTGAAAGGTAGTTATGTAGTGATGTCTTGCTGAGCATACCAATGCTTGTAGAAACCGTGTGTACAGCAGTGGAACATTATGTACACAGAAGGGGCACCACAAGGGATGCTACAGGAAGGCATTAAAGAGAACAATGCCATACCACATGCTGTTGCTGGTAGTGGATGTCCAACAAGGAAGTGCCATAGCAGGGGATAGTACATGTATGTATACTGTCACAGCACGCATGTGTATGGGCATATACAGTTGATGACATATGTAAAGTGTGGCCAACGTGCAAGTATGCTCTGTATTAGGGGATACTATGTGAAATATGTGTAATGTATAGTTGTCTAGGTAGATATGAGAGATATCCTACACAGTATCACAGGCATATCATGCATAACACAGGTATCGCCTATTGGTATGTACAATAACAGGATACATATGGCCTGTAGATATGGGACATAGTAGTAGCATGATAGCTACTCTAAATGGAAGGGACACCAAGTAACCATGCACAAAGGACTTGTAGTAGCTGCACAGGTGCATAGTGGGCTACAATGCAGTCTGGCAAGTCCGTGTGTAAGCACATGTACAGTGTACACAATAGTGTCACCTCTCCATGGTAGTGTCCTGTGAACAGCAGAGGCAGGTGTCAACTGCACCTCTACACAGTACAGCTGCTGTGGTGATACCAGGACTACATGTGTCACCCAAACAGCAAGGGAGGTATCACATGAACAGTGCTACTGTGTGTCCCTGTGGGATGTACACAGGACCTATGTTCCACAGCATGGTGTGTGTTAGGTTTGTGGATGTAACACAGAAGCACAGCCCATGCAGTGTGGTGTGTGTGCACATATCCAGGAGCATTCCGTTCACAGTGCCCACCGCAGATGTCATGTATGAGGACTATATGCATCAATAATGTGGTGGACCTGGGCCATGTCAGAGCAGAAGAAGACATCCCTGAGTATGTGGTATGCAGATGTGTACAGATGTGTTGTCTGTAGTTCAGCCACATATGTAAACTGTCTGAGCTCAGTAAACATCATAAACAAAGTTACACCAAAACCAGTTTATTCGATAAAGCTTTCGGGTCTACACCCTTCATCAGTATAATTTTACAACAGAAATGAGACATTTAAGTAGGAGAACCAATTAAACAAATGCTTCAGCCCAATCCACTCACTCACTAACCTAAAATTATTTAAAAGGGCAACCCCATACACACAAGAGATTTTTTATATATACACATACAAAGAATTAAATTCACTTTAAATATATCTTAAAATAGCTTAAAATATATACACATGTATACATACAACATGTACATGCATGATTCACATTATTCAAATAAATTTAAACATATATTTATACCCAAGAGATAATAAAAATAAATAATAAAAATAAAAATAAAATAATGCCCTCTTACTATAGCTAATAGCTTCATGATTTTTCTCTTTGCTTCTTCACTAATAAGGGTTTTAAATTCACAGCATTATTCAAACCTGGACTCACGTCTGCTTGGAGCCTAATGATCCATTCCAATTCCTTTAATTCTAGGAGGTTATTAATGTCTCCCTTTCTTATACTAATATTGACTGCTGCCAATACCCTAAACTTGAATATATGATTACTTCCTTCTTCCATAATGTGCTTACTTAAAGCATTAGTTTGTAGCTTTCTTCTAATGTCTGACTTGTGTTCTATTATCCTTTCTTTGAGTTTTCTAATAGTTTTGCCTACATAAAATGAAGTGCAGGCTAAACACGATGCTAAATATACAATTTTTTCTACATTACATGTGGTCATTGTATTTATTTTATAAATCTGTCCATCAGTAGGATGTTCAAAATAATCTCTGCCCTCAAATAAATCATTGCAGCATGAACAATTATAACATTTCCTTGTGCCTATCTCTTTCTGAGTTGTAGGTTTACTCTTGAAATCTTTATAGCAAAGCTTTTGTTTTAAAGTTTCTGCACTTCTATATGCCAAAGAAGGTTTACTTCCTACTATAGATTGAATCTCAGGCATAGCTAACAGTATAGGCCAGTTTTTCCTTAATATAGCATTCACATTATATGTATTAAGGTTATAGGTATTTATATACCTTACATAATCCTTACCTTTATACACTTTATCCTTTTCAGATGTCATACCTCCTAACAATATAGGTTTATAGTGTCCTTCTCTTTCTATTATAACTTTATTTAACTCCTGCTCAATAAGTTCTAGGGGGTATCCACTTGCTTGGAACTCTTGAGCTATGCTGTTAACTTGCTCAGTAAAATTACCATCATCTGTGTTTAACTTGCACAGTCTAGTAAATTGTGATTTCATAACACCTTTATAAATATGAGGTGCATGCATACTATTCTTAGTTATATATCTTAAAGAGTCAACCTCTTTCCTATATACCTTTGATGTTATTTTGTTGTTATTTATTGAAAGTGTTACATCCAGGAAGTTAATACTATCCTTAGAAGCTTCTAGTTTAAATCTCAAAAAATCAGTAGAACTATTTAAGTATTGCACAGTACAGCTGCTGTGGTGATACCAGGACTACATGTGTCACCCAAACAGCAAGGGAGGTATCACATGAACTGTGCTACTGTGTGTCCCTGTGGGATGTACACAGGACCTATGTTCCACAGCATGGTGTGTGTTAGGTTTGTGGATGTAACACAGAAGCACAGCCCATGCAGTGTGGTGTGTGTGCACATATCCAGGAGCATTCCGTTCACAGTGCCCACCTCAGATGTCATGTATGAGGACTATATGCATCAATAATGTGGTGGACCTGGGCCATGTCAGAGCAGAAGAAGACACCCCTGAGTATGTGGTATGCAGATGTGTACAGATGTGTTGTCTGTAGTTCAGCCACATATGTAAACTGTCTGAGCTCAGTAAACATCATGGCATGTCAATGTTGTGCCATGGAAAGCTGTAGCTGTTGTTGAAGGTACACCATATATGTGGTATTGTACCCTTGACTGTGTGTAGATGTGTGTAGTTCACAGGTACAATGGCTACCTATGTACCAGCATCACACACAGTGCAGATAGGTGTGGCCTTGAAGAAGGATATCCATGCCACAGTGGAATACGGTAACCACAGGACTGTGTGTGACATATGTGTGTACTGCAACCATGTACAATGTGACATGAATGTAGGGGACCACTATCCATGTGATAGTCAGTGGGTGAATGTTGTTATGCAAAGGTGATGTGCATGCACCTTGTGTCATGCATCTTGATGCCATGATACTCATAAGAAGTATCTGTCACACTGACACCCGTACGGTTGGTATCAGTATGAGCTGGTGGAGCAATAATGGTGCTTGATATGTAGGTGTTTGAAATCTAGGCATGGACAGTACTCTGTGACAGCATGTTCTGTATGTAAGCATATAATGAACATGAGTGGCCCTATGACAGAGGACTGTGTAATGCAATATGTACCTGACATGTAGTAGGTACTATGGTATGCTGGCACCACTGTGTTTACTGCCCATGAGCCACATAGCATAACATCCGAGACACAGGGTATGATGTGCAGGTGGATGTGCATGTTGTCAATACCAGAATGTGGAATGGTGCTGAAAGGCAATGTGAGGACAATGTATGATGTGTTGACCTCTGTACCATCATCAACTGCCCTAGCAACTGTATGACAGGTGCCCAGCATGTGTATGTGCCTTGCTGTGGCATTCACAAGCCCAACATGGGTGCTAGGAAAGGACTGGAGGCCATCAATGTCTGTGGGAATCATGTTCCTGATGATGTGCCCCATCGCCATGCAGAATGGTCCAGTCAGGAGTGTATGACTAGAGTCCCACTCGTGCAATGCAGTGCCACCTGTGTGTAGTGCGATAAATGCAGCTGTGTGGTATTCAGGGTTTACAATGTCCGACAAAAGGCTAGCAGTGTATATAGTGGGCTGGTGTGGAGACATATACTGAACAGGTTGGTGGGACATTACAGCCAGGGACATTGGAAGGTGACATTGGGCCAGTGTCCCAGGACATATTGTGTGTATTTCAGTACTGTGTATGTGACCACAGGGACACTACGATGTTCATGTACGGATTGCGACCCTGTAGTGAGTGAGAGGGTGTAATGTCGGTAAGTACACCATTGCCTGGCACGTTGCCAACATTACCTCGGTCTGCAATGTTTGGTTGACTGTTGTATGTGACATTGGATGTGGATGTTGCCAAAGAATACTGACATACCACCACAATGCCTGAGGCCCCACACCACAATGTGTGGCAGTCATATTTAGGTAGCTAGCCTTGGAGTATGTGATGATGGACCTTGTGACCCACCATAGCTGACAAGTGATGCACCCCACACATGTGAATGTACACCACTGTGCAACAGCCTGTACCTGTGGGTGTACATCATATGTTCATGGAACATGACCACCACAGTGGCATCCGTTATCTGGTCAGTAACACCATGTCTCTGTGTGGAATAGCATGATTCCTGCAAATGTGTACATGCTACTGAAGTGCACTGTGGTATGTGTCAGCATATTTTTGTGTAGTGTCCATCTGCTCGGGTGTCATGATGTTAACAACTGCTGTCAGCAGACGTCTGTAGTAGTTGTTGTAGTACACATGTTCCGTGTATGCTGTGATGGGTGTGTTTCCAGGATGTGGCTAGCAAGGCCATGTAGCATATGTTTTGAATCCACCAAAGAGGGGATAACCCCAGGTGTGTCACACCAGTCACATGGAGGTAGTGTTCATGCTAAGGGTAGTGTAGGTATTGTATGTGTTGTGTACTGTTGTATCCAGCTGAGCGGAGTGCATGACTCAACCATGTGTAGGTACATGGGTGTCTATCCCAGGGAAGTGTGGGTTACTGTCAGCACACATCAGTAGTAGCTGTCTGAGGCCCAATGTCCACTATAACAACACAGAAGGTATGTAACCTGTGGTGTAAAATGTCGACTCTGTCGCTTGTTACAATGTGTATAGCAGTCACAAACACAGTTATCTGCACATGGAACACACATGATGCATTGTGCTAAGCAACTATCCAGGATGTGTGCAAAATACTGTGTGATGTGTGAACCCCTCATCTGTGGGTGTTCCGGTCCAGGTATGTGCCTGAAAGGTACGGTCCGTGTACAATCCGTCATCGCAGGTGTTCTGTGCAGAGCATAGAGGCAGGTCCCAGTCACTGCAGAGATATGTGAGTGGTGCAATAGTATGTGTGCCTCGCTTGTGTGCATCACAGTGGAAGATGCAAACATTGTTCCACATGACCCCATGTCGTGCTTGCCAGTTACTGCCCTGCCGATGACAGTTATGTGAAACTGCCAGAGAGGCAGTATAGCATGTGAAGATGTACATGTGTGCTCTACTCCCCAGGCTGATGGCTGCAGGTCATGCGTGCCACAGCATTGTGTTTGACCTGGACTGTCATAGCAGTCAGATACCACATGCCTGTACAATAACAATAGGAGCATAGGCAACTGTTGCAGTGACACAGTAGGTCAATGTACAGTGTTCTTGTGTCCAGACCAATGCTGAATGTACACCATGGCTAGACACACACCCAGAGGGCTATAACACCGGTGAGCCATTGCATGTCCCAGCACACATAGTCTGTGTATTGCCATCACAGGGCGGTCACAAGAACATGATGTAGGAGAGATATATTGTACCAGGTGATGTGTCATGTGTGCGTAGGTTGAGTTGCAGAGGTGTCCACCCGTCTGTAACATCTAAGTGCATAATGCCTTGTGTAACATGATGTGTGGAACTCCATTGTGATTCACAACAGAGTCATCCGTGACTGGTGTGTTGTGAATGTTGTAACCCATGCGTCTGTGGGATATACACTGGTGATGTTGGCTGCCATGATGGGGGCCACCAGTGGTGCCTGCAGTGGTTATACAGACATATTGCATACGTTGTTCTTGCAGGAATGTCCACTGTTGTAGATTTGGGACTACGTGATGGTAGGTGTGTGATGTGAATGTTACACATCCAGACGTGACCATCAGGTGCAGTCATGGTTGTCGACAGCATCACCCCCATCCACAGCTGTCAGCACCCTGTCCCCAAAATGAGTAACAGTAGCCCTCGTACTGTGTGACTAATGTGCAGATCGTAGAACACCTACCACTGGCTGACTAACAGTGTCAACTAGGAAGGGTATATGATGGCTGACATATGCTGCTCTAATGTATAACTATGATATCCCAACGAATTACTATGATTCCCATCTATTAAGCCATGGCTGGCATGTAAACCATGTACAACAATGAATGTGTGACAGACCCTTCCAATGTGGAACCTTGATAAACATGCACCTGTTAGAACACCAAATGAGGTACGTTGCACGTAATGATGTACTACTGACAGCTATGGGCACAACATGGATGCAGAAGCACATCACCCACAGGCTGTACTGCTGTATGTTGGTAGGTGAGCATTGAATGAGTACATGTGACAGTTGCTGTATTGCCACATGTACGACGTATCCATCATATAGGGGTAGCACTGGTACGTGACAGTTGGACATGCCTGTACATATGACCATGTCCCACAGGATATGTGTGTTAAGTGTGTACAACACCTGTCGTACCTTCAGCAAGCTGTGAAGTGTATGACTGCCAGTGTACCTGTGTGACATGTTGTGCAATGGGTGCAAAGGTAATCAGTAGTGCATTGCATGCTCACATGTCCTGCACAGGTGCATAGCTTGACCATACAATACATATAGCGTGTCGGATAATAGCAACCCACAAGAGGTGATGAGTAAGGGTGGCAATGCACTATCACCTTTCTGGGTAAGGTGTGCATGTCCATGACACATTAGCACTTGAGATGTTAGCAGTACAGCTGTACAGGGTGGCATGTATATTTGATTACAAATACCTTTGCATGTTCCATCAGTGGCCTGTTGACAGACAGACATCAACACAATGTGCAAGAGTGTCATGTGCACAGCACATCACCACTGGCTACAGTAGAACAGGGTTAATGTGTTGACATGTGCACAGAACATCAGCGCCAGCTACAGTCGAACACGGTATGTGTTGAACCCCACCGTCATTGTAGCCCATGCCACAGAGCGAAATGTTATGCATCTGTGTATGTACGACTGGGAAGGGACCTAACCTAGCAGTATAGCTGTGTCAGTGTTGCGAAAAACATACTGACTGGGCTGTGTGTGTGAGGTGTGTGTCATAAGTGTACGGTCTGATGGATGATACCAGCATTGTCAGCGCTATGTGAACATCCTCGTCCCCATAAATGAATACCTAGGCTGTGCTCAACACCATGGTCACTGTGGAAGGGATGGTGCTGTGCGGTGCACCCATCGACATGGTGATCATAGCAGGCACTGGAGGTAATCATATGAGGTACCCATGTCAGGTCAGGGTACCATCCATGTGCATGGGATATCACCGTGCGGGCATATACAGCACTGGGTTGAACAATATTACAGCACATAGCACCTGTAAGGGGTAATGTTTATGCATGGATGTGCGATACCAGCATGCACAATACACACCCCCACCATGCAGCATGCTGCCTACCTTGCAGAAGGACATTGTCTACACCATGATGATGGACTTGCAACATGTCCATATACCTATAGAAATGACATATGTAATGGACAGCCACCATCCTAATACTGGTTTTCCACAGACTGGACACATCCCTGTGCCATATATGTGATATACCCTGCCATACCATGCAACCCTGTCCATCAAGGCTGCACGTGTCATCACAGTCATACATGGTGTGATGGCCACATGGTACATGCACTATCAACTGACTGGATCAGTAATGTGGCACTGATGCACCTTGTGTTGTCACAATTGCTGTGTGACAGTGTGTAAAATGTGCGCGCACATGCTATGTTTGACCATCCCTGCAAATGTCATATGAATAGACATTGTCCCATGTGTATCACATGTGCAATACAGGTGAGCTGTGGCAGGATGTAAAACACCCGTATAGTGCTGAGTAGATGCATATGGCATAACACATGCATGTACAGGTGTCCATGTGTATGTGTGCAGTGGCACTGCTGAAGTCCATAATGGCTGCATCTGTGTTGCTATGTGACATATACACAGCATCCAGGTGAACAGTAGTACTGTGGACACATCAGGCCAAGTGCAGATTGGTAAGAACACAGGTGCAGGCAAGTACACATGGCCACAGCAAGTTACCATCTACATGGAGTATGTACACTGTAATGAGTTGACACAGAGATATGATATGATATCCACTGCATAACGGTGTGACAGGTGTGACAGAAACACGTCAGCTGTGTCAGTGTCATGATGCTTTTCAAAGAATACTGTGCAGATGTAGTACATGTCATAGCAATGTATGTTCAGCAGTATGCCAGTACATCAGTGAGAATGTGACCTGTCACCATCATTATGTCTTACAGATAATGCCACGCTCATGACTCCCAGCCTTCAGCCGCCAGGAGGATGATGTCATAATTCCATTGCTCCATGACAACTATGACGTGCTGTTCAGCCATGTGACACAGCATGCTCAGCAGCAGGATGAGCTGTGGCAGGATATACACAGGAGGGAGAATGATGTGGGTGGCAACAACCGCACCTACCAGCAGGTACGCAGACACTGCATGGACCTGATATGGCATGCGAAACAGCGTGCCACTGCAATCGCCAGAGAACAAGGTGGAACAGGTGGTGGGCCACCAACCCAGCCCCCACTCACACACACAGAGGAGCTACTGGCCAGTCTGGGGACACCCAGGGAACAGCATGTGGAAACACTAGCCGCCATTGTGGAGGTGGGTGTCTCCCAACCAATGAGCCTGGAGTTGCCTGGTAAGTCAGTCCTGCATATGAGTATGATATTCAATGTAGTTGCAGGTGTCACTGTACATCATGTAAAGTAACAACACATGCCAGGTATATGGGCACACAAGCTGCATACTACAGTATGCTATGTTGTGTATGCAGACATGTGCATACCATATGCTATCACACAGGTAAATATGTTCACATGCACAGTGCAACCTGTGGCTGTCATACAGTCATGGATAATGTTTCTACTGTTGTGTCACCCCTATACAGGTACCTCTGGCATGTCGCACAGACATGGGTCCGTCGCAGGTGAGACTGTTGTCAGTATCAGGCATGTTACAGTGTAGAATTATTTGCCATGTGGCCAGGTATAACATGCACACCTGATTTTTGTTCCAGTCACGTTATACAGGTTGCACCACCAGATACACACACATGCCACCCATGTGCAATAGATACAACCATTATTATACACCAGCATGAAACCACAGTACCTGTCAATGTGATATGTGTGGTCAGCTATGCATACAATGGTGGAGGTGTTCTACAATGGATGCATATGTAGTATGCATTGGAACAACATTTGTGGTATGCACACAGTACCACACAGTGAGCTGTGATATGGGCAGCACACAGGTGTCACCATTGTGACATATGCCCCTGCATTGTGTGCACACATTGTGACACGCCACCCGACATGTCCCAAGCATGTGGTGTTCTGTCTGCAATATTGTCACACCATCACATGACCTACACCCAACATAACAAACATCCACACTGTTGTCTGCATAGCCCTGTGGATTGTGACAACTCTGACATGTATGGGTGTATGTCACATGGGACACCACAGACATGAGTACAAGATGCCCATCACACACAATTGTCCAAGACCCGTTCACACATGGCCATGGGTGATAGCCACAGGCATGTTGCCACACAGTACTTCTGATGTGGATAGACCCCGTTGCACATTGTCCACACATAGTGCAATCATAGCCGTAGTGGACCACTTGTACATTTGATGTGTTACACCGGACAACCGGAATGCCTGTCTGCAGCTACCGGACGTGTCACCGATGTCTACTATATACGATCTGTGGAACAGCATGACTGTGTTGCAGTCATGGCAATGCAATGCGTCCATGTTATGCATTGCACAGGAACATACATGATTCATGTTGCCATGCAATGGCACAGTGCCTGCACTCCACACTGTATAGCTATGTACATGGCTCACACTAACCTCACCTGCACATGCACATTTGCTAAACATGCATTCTATCTGTAGGCTGTACACACTACACTGCACTGTGAAGCCCATTATGATGCTGTGCATGTGTCAGGACACCATTGTGTCAAACATGTATACATGTTACTGCACATGTCAGCGGATTACATGTCAAGGTAACGTCAGCCTTGTGCACTGTTAACCTGTTCGTGGCCACATGGTATATCACGGTGATGCATGCAAACTACAATGATTGTGTGTACTGCATGACTACTGATATGACACCTGCTTGATGTGGTGTGCACCCCATGGTGGTATGCATACTAACACTATTAATGTCTGAGCTGCATTCCCTGTGCTGTAGTGCAGGACTGCTGCATGCCATCTGAAATATCACATGCATGGTGTGTCTGTGTGTGTCTGTGTGTCTGTGTGTGTCTGTGTGTCTGTGTGTGTGTGTGTGTGTGTGTGTGTGTGTGTGTGTGTGTGTGTGTGTGTGTGTGTGTGTGTGTGTGTGTGTGTGTGTGTGTGTGTCTGTGTGTAATGTACCTTACAGTATGTCTTTGCATTCACAGGTGGTGTAGGTGCGTTACCCTCCTGCGGTCCATCTGATGTTAGTGTCCCCACAGATACTAGCGGTGATGACCATATGCATGAGGTACAGGCAGGGTTATCAGGGGCTGAATCTGTGCCATAGGTCACCATACCACCTATGTCCCCCTCTTCCCCGCACACAGTTGTGATGCCAACACATACCACATCACCGATGCCCATAGAGGAAGGACAGTCAGCGTCTGTTGGCATTGAACAGGAATGTGTGGTGGCTACAGAATGTGTGACTACACACCATGTTGCCAGTGTAATGACTGGTGATGTGCCACACAGGTATGTGGCTTTTGCTGCTCGTAGAGGGACCTCTGGCAGACATGCACCTGCAGTACAGGGCGCAGCAGCTGGTATCACCAGACACATGTTCCAGACTGTAATGGCAGCACAGGCACGTGCAGAACGGCAGAACCAAGAAGGGCAGAGGCTGCAGAGGGCTGCAATCCGTACCCTAAATGACAACATCCAGTCATTGGCAAATGCTCAACAGCAGATTGCTAATGTACTGGATAGGCGATTAGGTGAAATGGTTGGAATCCTCGACCGAGGCATGGCAATCCGCGAGCGTGAGCTGTCTGTGCTGGAACACCTGGTAGGGGTGAGGCATAGGACACGTGGGCGTAGGCCAGCAACACCATCTAGTGTAGGTCGACGTGTGCGTGCCACCTCCCATGCCCACTCACATAGTGCTGGTAGCAGTAACAGTGCAGCTGGTGCTGCACTGTCCACACCAGGACACAGCAGGCCATGTGGACATGCCCCTGGCCGGTCCCATTGTGGACACGGTTCCAGCGGACATGTGTCATTGGACAGTAGCCACTCTGTACCTCCACCTGGTAGTGCCCATGCAACCCCAGGCAGGCACAGGTCACGTGGCCGTGGATGGACACAGTGAGCTGTACAACCTGCACTGTACAGTCTGGGGCTGTCAATTATACCCCATGTAGGCATCACATATGGCTGAACTGTGTACACACATACCCACACACAGCAGACATGACTGTAGGGCTCCACCACATCCACATGCATTCTGCACAGACATGTCCAGTAAAGACACCAGCCCTTGCACACACACATGCTGTTTTCCATTGGTGCAGCCTATGCCCCTGGCAAACATATCACCCTGTTCATATGATGAAGCCCCTGCCGCATCCCTTCAGAAAAAAGTGTGGTAAACAACCAATAACACAAAAAGCAGACCGGACCCCTGTAGCTCGAACAGACAACCGCCAGGAACTCTGCAGAAAGCACACTGATGTACCAGTAATTCACACTCCAGTCAGGCACCAGTCAATGTAAAAAACTCTGATTTAATAACACAAAACACAGGTTTAGCGCTTTCATCTACACAAGGCAGACTTCTTCAGAACCAATAAACTCAGATTACATCTACATATTTATAGCAGTTTTGGCGCCAAAATCCAATGTCATACATTCCATATAATTAATAATGATACATACGTAATATACCTGTCCATGAAAAGGTAATAAAATGAATGTAGCTTATGTATTTGTACTAAATAATTTAAAACATAAATAAGACTTTTTACTAGTAGTAAACAACAAACCACTAGTCATAAATAGTAAAAATTATATTGTGTTGTAAATCTTAATTATACAGAATAGAAAAGAATAGAAAATGCAAATTGTAGTTAGAGAGTAAAAAATGAAAAATGAAGTGTATGCAGGTAGGATAATAATAAGCCAAGCACTATACAACATGCCAAGCATAAAAAATGTTGTTATGTGAAAAAACTTCCATATGTTTAAAGAAGGTATTAGCCACGGTCCAAAAGTAAAAAAGGTTTAATACTAATACTTTCGTTTAGACCTGGCCATGAAGTGGCATCACACAAAATCTGCCATTTTGTCTCTAAACAGGACAATCCTACCTTCCAATTACCCCCATACTCGCTTGTCCCTACTTGGTCAATAATGGTGAATGTAAAACAGTGATGGGTGCCTTTTTCACTAATGTGCTTACTTAATGCATTGTTCATATCAGTTTTTTTGATTTTGTAAAGATGTTCATATATACGGGTTTTTAGCTTTCTTTCTGTCTTACCTATATAATACACCTGACAGGAAGAACAAGTAGCCAAATAAACCACACGCATAGAATTACAATTCCCTTTTTTACCATAACATATAGTTCTATTTTTGTTACACAATTTAATGGTCTCTCTCTCGTTGATGTATTGACAGTACCTACACCTACCACATTTATTAGTGTGCTCATGTTTATTTTTCCACAAATCCTTTTTCTTACCCCCCTCAACAATCCTCTTGATGTTGACAGAAGTTTTGAACACACTGAGGGGATAGGTACCCAGTACCAAAGCAGTGTCCTCAGAGCTTAAAAATAAATCCCAGTGTCTGTTCAAAATCTCCTTTACCAAGTTGGAGTAAGGGTTAAACATGATAACACACACATTCATTCTATCACCAACCACTTGCTTTTGGGCGTTCTTATCTACAAATGTGCCTCCTAACAGAGGAACGTATTTGTCTCCCCATGATCTAATGACATATTGGGTCACATCCTCCACCATCTCCACAGGATATCCTCTGGCCAAAAACATGTCAGAAACAGTGCTCATCTGATCTTCCATGTCCTGTCTTGTAGAACACATTCTTGCTACGCGAATGCACTGTCCCTTGAGAACATTACGAAAGATGTGGGGGGGATGACAACTACCAAACTGTATATAATCATTGGAGAAGGTAGATTTTCTAAAGATTTTCGACTTGAAACCGTCATTAGAATGACTTATATATGTATCCAAGTAAGGTATACCTACCTTCTCCACCTTATATGTGAATCTTAGAAAGTTTGTAGTACTGTTAATGTATGCTATAAAATTGGGTATGTCTTCTACAGGCCCCTTCCAAATGATAAATAAATCGTCCAAAAAACGTGTGTATAGAACAATGTGTTTGTAGAATTCACTGGGCTTAACATGTACATCCTCCCACTCAAGCATAACAAGGTTTGCAAAAATGGGGGCACAAGACGCCCCCATCGCTACTCCTCGAGTTTGTTTAAAGTATTCTCCTTGAAACTGAATGTAATTATGTGCGAGTACAAGTCCCATCATGTCCAATATTAAGCATGTTTTGTCCCATGTGAGGTCAGAATATTTCCTCAAACTGTTTTCAAAGTATTCAAGACCTGTTGTGTAGGGAATGCAAGAAAACAGGTCCTGGACATCTATCGTAAGGAATGTTAAGTCTGGGGACCATATGTAACGTTTTAATTTGCTCAAAAAATCCCAAGAATCCTTGGTTAAGTGTGGAACTTTATTGTAAATGTGTTTACACCAGTGGTCAATTGCAACCCCTAAATTGAAAGTTTTAGACTTAGAACCGGAAATAATGGGTCTAAAGGGGGGATTTTCAACACTTTTGTGGATTTTGGGTATCCCTACTATTCTAGCTATTACAGGGTATTCAGTTCTGATAAACCCATACTCCTCATTTGTAATGCGGTTATCTAAGAGATATTCCTCTATTGTTAAATCTATTCTATGATAACCAATATTAATCTGATTAAGGGATACCTCTTCATAATTACCAGAATTAAAAAGAATATCCTGAATAGCTTTACAATATACATTTGTCTCATATACCACCAAACCACCCCCTTTGTCCGGTTTCATGATTCTAATTTCACTATTTTCTACTATCTGGTCCAAACACTCTCTCTCTCCCTTGGTTAAGTTGTCACAAAAAAGTGAAAAATAACAAGAATCTCTCCGAATGTTTTCGTACAGATGGTATATGTCTTTACAAACCAAACGCTCATAATTACTAATTTGTGCATTAAATACAGGAATATAAGCACTTTTCCTCACTAGTGTTTTGGGTAAGCCATCCCTAGTTGTATCTTTAAACTGTAGTGCTAATTGAAGCCTACGGCAATACAGCTTGACTTCCTTAATGGTGTCAAATAAATTAAATCTAGCTGATGGAATGAACTTCATTCCCTTACTAAACAAACTAAAAAAATCCTGGGTAATGTATACATCGGTAAAGTTGTACACTTTAAAACCCCTAAAAGTGTGTATGGATACTTTGTTCACATTGTCTGCCGTGACATTTGAGGAATTCTTGTCACTTACACATACTTCACCAACTACAATTTGCTTACTAACCAATGGTTTGTGTATTTCCCTATAGATGGGGGGGCTCTCCCCCTTGACTCACTGTCTTCTTTTGCGGAATATGGGGGCTTGATGAAACCTTCCACCCTGAAAATTTTCATCTTCTTCTCTTCTTCTGTTCCTACCCCTATCCCAACCATGGTTAGGCTCACTAGCTCTCATTCTATCCTGGTTCAAATGGGGCCAAATGTACGCCCTATGTGATTTGTATGCCTTCAAATCCCTTTCTAATTTGTCCAACTTCCTGTTGTAAATATCATAAGCCTTGGTTTTAGCCACTCTAAACTGCTTATCAAACAATTCTTGCCAAGAGTCGAAATTGGGGTCCTGTGTAATTTCATGATGTAACTGTTCAATTTCCGCAAGTAGGCCCCCTATTTTCTCGTCATTGAATTTCATTACCAGTTTTATATATTCAAAACCAAAGAAGTCGAACAAATTGTTAAATTCGTACAACACTGTCTCATTATACTGTATCCCTAAAGG
The DNA here is from genome assembly GCF_019279795.1 of Protopterus annectens. Classification (NCBI taxonomy): domain Eukaryota; kingdom Metazoa; phylum Chordata; order Ceratodontiformes; family Protopteridae; genus Protopterus; species Protopterus annectens. Next base: position 254,075,625 of record NC_056744.1, on the reverse strand, counting down.
CAGTTTAAAAAATCTTAGCCCTTTGGGCACAATTTTTAAAAACAAACATTTCTCAAGATATCCATTATCAATTTTAGCACCCTTAATGTTAAGAAGTTTTTTACCTAGTAAATAAATTTTAGACTTAATTGTATCATTACTTAGATTCACATTTCTATCATCACATCCAACTTTCATACCACTGTTGTAGCAAAAATCAAAATCATCGTTCAAAAAATTCTTCATGACATCATTAGAATAATGTCCACAGTTTTTATTATTGTTACAATTACTAATGTATCCATTGGAAGTCGCTTTGCCCTTTTTGTTTTGGGTTTTAGCCCTAACACAAGGGCTAGATATATTGTCTTTAGTAACAGTACCTTTATGCTGGTCACCACCTTTATTCACCATAGCGGAGTAAGTCCTCATCATCTCCCGCTGCTTGGGCTTAGCACCCATGCGAAGTGTCTCTTCACGTGAGTGAAAGAGACTGAAATCGAAGGTGAACTCTGCATCATCCAAAAGCTGTGTGTCAACATCTTTAGTCTCCAAATTTAAATGCAAACGCGGCGTTTCCGCCGAATTTCTTATGATTTGTCCATTCGGTATACTAATGTGACTGTCCGCCCCCTCCATGGTAGGTGACAAAAAAATTGCAGATGTAGTATTGGTGGCGGTAGTAGGATTAGCGTCCACACTCGGTGGAGCCAACTCCGTATTAACGGCTTCCACTACGGGTCTGGTAAGGGAGGAAACCAACTGCAGCAACTTACTGACGTCATCTTGAAGCGACGTGACTTCCGCACGTAGCACCTGGAATTCAGCTCTGCTCAATGAAGCAGACAGAGATCCCGAATCAGCCATAGCAACAACTTCAGAAAAAAGTGTGGTAAACAACCAATAACACAAAAAGCAGACCTGACCCCTGTAGCCCGAACAGACAACTGCCAGGAACTCTGCAGAAAGCACACTGATGTGCCAGTAATTCCGCATCCCTGTCATCCACACCATCGGTGCAGGGTTATGCAAATATATTCCGATGCACAGGGTGGACAGGATAGTGGACAGGATAGTGAGAGGTGTATGTGATACCTGTGTATGCATAGCGTGGGATGTGTATGTTGCAGTGGTTGTGTATGAATACTGACAGATGCGTATGTGACATGGGTTGTGTACTGTCAACATGCAGCAGTCATACCATGTAGTGCAGGTGCAGCATGCATTGTGATGTGTTCATGGTATGTGTGATGGTTACATGTGTAGCACCATGTTGGTTCTGATACCCTGAATCCCTCCTATGGTGTACTCGCATGTGCCTACAGGGAGCACTGTTATCGGTCCCCCATGTGTAGCTGTGGATTACTCACAGGTACATCTGGCAAAATCAGCATACTACATGTACCCTCAACCTGACTGGACACCTACATGACACACATGTCCGCACATATACTGCACCTGACGCATGTGGTCGGTGCCACAGGCTACAGTGGACAGAGACATCACATACATAGCAGGATACACTACAGGTATGGTGACATGGTGCAGGTATTGTACACAGCATGATGGCCACTGACTTGAGGTGTCACTTGTCAGCTGTGGGGCATGCTGTGCAGCAGTAGGACCCTGTAACTGTACAGGAACATGGTCACAATCACGGGGTGTACACCACTATGACGCACACCCCATAGTGTGCAGATGGGGACACCTGCCTGTGTGGTCAGCACCCTCACAATACTATGCACCCACACGCCATGTCACAGGGAGCGAACATGCAGAGGTAGCCAGTATGGCTCACACCTATGGCATCAACAGGGTTGTGCAATGCAGCACCAGTACGGGATAGCCACCATGTGTGGTTAGTGTTCTTTCACAACAGTATATTAGCATACACCCTCACACCAAGCAGCAGACATACAAACATGTAGACACACACACATTGTGGTGACCACACATGTGTACACAGAGAGACAAAGTGTTGCATGTATTGCACCATCCGAATTCATGCTCCCCACACTGAGGTATGTACAGATCTGTACTATGGTGTACAGGGATGTGTAGCAAGTGGGACATATTCCCCCCGATATGTGGCATACATGGGCACACATTCATACACACATGTCAGTGCTGGGAAAACTACACCTGCCATATGATACGTGTGCAGGCATGCAGCGGTATGTAGTGCATTATGTGTACCAACACTGTATCCGGCAAATGTGCTGATATATGCACATGGGAGGTGGTAGGTGTTACAGTTGCCATGTGACATACAGTTGATAACACCTGACCGCTGGGTATGCATTATGTCAGCACTGTCATGTAACAGTGACATAGCATACTGTATGCACATGGCAGGGTAGGATGGTGTGTGACACGACTGTGAGCCACCACCTACAAACATGCATGTAGACAGGTGTTTAAACACATTATGTACATGCATACCTCCATACGTGCTGTTTGTATGCCACCGTATAACGGCCCCTATGATGGGTATGCATGTGGTAGGTTGTTGCAACTATGTTATGGACATCGGCCACTGCTCATGCATGGCTGCTCCATGCACAGTAGACATGTGACATGTGTCTCCTGTTGCCATGTTTGTATGCATTGCTACTTCTTGACATGTGTGTTGACATACATAAAACATGGACTGTGGTATGGTATCACAGCTGTCACAGGCAAACAATACAAGGGTATGTGTCCCAGTCAACACTGCTACACCCTGTAGTGGGAGCATTCCACAGACATGGGTCCACCTTCCATTCGTGTGTGTAGCACTGAGTACGCCAGTGTTATGCATGTGGTACATCACAGGCTTTGTCTGTGTCATGTGTGCAGTCCATGCACACATCCAGACAATCGCATGTATGACATAACCAGACATTTGTTCATTGTGGTACGGCAGCAGTCATGTGTCACAGCTGTGTCAGGGCCGTGGTATGTGTGGGGCCGACCTGTCCATGTATACTGATATAAGTGGACTACATCACACATGTTGGATCATTGTTAGTACATGTGTAATCTGCACAACCGGTGTACACTGCTATACAAACCTGTGGACATATGTCACATGCTGTTGTTGGACCGTGAGGCTTACTGCTGCACCGATGACATGGTGCTGGCATGACAGCTACAGTGTTCACTGCAGTGTGTACATCTGTGACCTGCACCCGTGACACCTGTGATGTCATCTGTGTGTGCACAAGTAACTGCATGTGTGACCACCCTGTGCGTGTGCACAGTTTTACCTTACTGTGACCTTCTGTGTGTACACTCCATCTACATGCTGGATGGCACTTAGCAAATGCTAAGTGTGTGAGCATGCCCAGTAAGCAGTTGTGTAGATGGACACACAGTACATTGCACACTGCGCCCTTCTGTGATTATACCCCATGTGCATGCATATTTCCCTTTTGCAACTGCTAAGTGTGTGAGCATGCCCAGTTTGCTGTTGTGTAAGTGGACACACAGTACATTCCACACTCTGCCCTTTCATGATTACACTCCATGTGTATGCATGTTTGCACTTTGCAAATGCTAAGTGTGTGAGCATGCCCAGTATGCCATTCCTGGACACACTGTACATTCGACACCGACATCTGATACTAGGCGTGTAGCCATGGCCATTGACATCCTGTATAGCCATGGTGGCCATCCAGGTGAATTATGTAAAGTTGCTATGCCACAATGGATGCCTACATCAAACACACTGGTTGCTCTCTCACAGGGTGTACTGTCTGTGGTGCATCCCATATCCATTTTGTGGTGTAGTGCTCCGTAGATAGTTAGTATTCCTGAGTGCAGCACTGCCGTGTTACTGCACGTCCACCTTGGGATAGTAACATGCTGTGTGACTGCTCACTCTGTAATCATTCCCTATCGGCATCCTTGTCTTTGCGGATGATACCACCCACCTAGAAGTATGCCTCTGACAGTGCTGTGCTCAGTAATCTTGGTAGCGCGTTCTGTAAATGCATCATGCTGTAGTGTGTTCATGTAGGTACGTGTAGGTTCAACTCCCGGCCCTTCCAAGTATGTGTGTGTTTCCAGCTGCCTTGGGTGACAGTAATGCTTTTAGACGCCTCACTACACATACATTTGCTATCAGCATCTATTCCTTTGCGGATGATGTCACCCACCTAGACGTATGCCTCTGACAATGCTGTGCTCAGTAATCTCGGTAGCACATTCTGTAAATGCATCATGCTGTAGTGTGTTCATGTAGGTAGGTGTAGGTTCAACTCCCGGCCCTTCCAAGTGTGTGTGTGCTTCCAGCTGCCTGTGGAGAAAGTAATGCTTTTAGATGCCTCACGACACATACATTTGCTATCAGCGTCTATTCCTTTGTGGATGATGTCACCCACCTAGACGTGTGCCTCTGACAGTGCTGTGCTCAGTAATCTCTGTAGCGCGTTCTGTAAATGCATCATGCTGTAGTGTGTTCATGTAGATAGATGTAGGTTCAACTCGCGGCCCTTCCAAGTGTGTGTGTTTGTGTTTCCGGCTGCCTCAGGAGACAGTAATGCTTTTAGATGCCTCACAACACATACATTTGCTATCCGCTTCTATTCCTTTGCGGATGATGTCACCCACCTACAAGTATGCCTCTGACAGTGCTGTGCTCAGTAATTTCAGTAGCGCGTTCTGTAAATGCATCATGCTATAGTGTGTTCATGTAGGTAGGTGTAAGTTCAACTCCCGGCCCTTCCAAGTGTGTGTGTGTGTGTGTGTGTGTGTGTGTGTGTGTGTTTCTTCTGCCTCTGGAGACAGTAATGCTTTTAGATGCCTCACAACACATACATTTGCTATCAGCGTCTATTCCTTTGCGGATGATGTCACCCACCTAGAAGTATGCCTCTGGCAGTGCTGTGCTCAGTAATCTCGGTAGTACGTTCTGTAAATGCATCATGCTGTAGTGTGTTCATGTAGGTAGGTGTAGGTTCAACTCCCGCCCTTCCAAGTGTGTGTGTGTGTGTGTGTGTGTGTGTGTTTCTTCTGCCTCTGGAGACAGTAATGCTTTTAGACGCCTCACAACACATACATTTGCTATCAGCATCTATTCCTTTGCGGATGATGTCACCCACCTAGAAGTACGCCTCTGACAATGCTGTGCTCAGTAATCTCAGTAGCGCGTTCTGTAAATGCATCATGCTGTAGTGTGTTCATGTAGGTAGGTGTAGGTTCAGCTCCCGGCACTTCCAAGTGTGTGTGTGTGTGTGTTTCCAGCTGCCTCTGGAGACAGTTATGCTTTTAGACACCTCGCAACACATACATTTGCTATCGGTGTCTATTCCTTTGCGGATGATGTCACCCACCTAGAAGTATGCCTCTGACAGTGCTGTGTTCCGTAATCTGAGTAGCGCATTCTGTGATTGTGTCATACTGTAGTGCGATAAGGTAGGTAGGTGTAAGGTCAATTCCCATGCCTGCCAGATGTGTGTGTGTGTCTATGCTCCTGGCCGCATGGGTTTGTAGGTTATGGTTTTAGACGCTTCGCAACACACATATATCCTGCTGACATCTCTGCATTTGTGGATGCTGAGACGCACCTATTGGAATGCCTGTGTGTCTGCTGTGGTTAGCGACCTCCGTAGCGTGTTCTCTACGTGCGTCATGCTGTGGTGTGATAGGGTAGTGATGTGTAGGTTCCACTACCGGCCTTGCCACATGTGTCTGTCTGTATCTCTCTTGATGTATTTATATATACATATTTTATGCCCATAGTGCTGCTCTTGCATGGACAGCTGTCTGTCCCATGTATCGCATATTTGCACAGCTTACACATAGCAATGTGGTACGATGCAAATCCAAACATTGTCCATGCAACGTCTGTGTTCTGGGAGGTGTTACACGTCCTTACAGACATCTGCTGTATATCTTGGCAGACAGCTATCCTTGCTGTACTGTCACTGTACTCGTACACGCCATAGACTTTGTGTATCATTGCCTGTTTATGTTGTGTGTATGTCTGTCTGAGCTGTGTGCATGGTCGTGTGTATGTCCCACTATAATCATCTGTACAGGTGTCACCAATATAGGTAATTCATGTAGACTGCTGTTTAATTTGACATATCAGCACATACCTGCGGACAGTACTGTACTTCCTACTGCAGCACATTTCATCATCTTGCAGTGGATAATAATGTTTCCGCACACATCTATCTGTTACTGTTCATAACACTCCACCTCACGGAGCATATATCTGGACAAGGCCTTATGTGATAGTGGGACACTCAGGGCCAGTAATGACATGTTGCTCCTACAAACATTGATAGTGAGAACAGTGATATGTTATGCATGAGTATGGCAATTCTGTCTGATTTGGTATCTTCATCACATGTTTGTCATTGTTTCCTGTCGTCAGTTATCATGAGAGTGCCAGACTGTTACTGTTACGTGGAACACAGCAAACATATGAGGTATAACTCTACACAGTCTGCGTACATCTGTACAGTTGCAGAGTATGTGTCTGATACAACATACCAACTTTCTGACTACAATACTCACAGTGTATGGCGGCAGGACAGCCCACATGCCATTACTTTGTATTTGCAGGACACACCCACACAGACAGTTGTATTCCTCACACAGGTCTACATCTGCTTATCCACACTAATTGTTCTTTCATGTACCATATGTGTGCGTCGTATTTGCAATTTCCGTCAGTGGCGGGGCTCACGTACGACTATGGTGGTCTGGAAATTGTTATGTTGACACTTCATGACACCCTGGGGGACACATTACCTTTGTGTCTGATTACCTTCCACATTGACCTTCGCAGGGCATACGTTGTCATTCACATTTTCCGGGGTATGTCTTATACATGTTTGCCCATTTGTCCTGCTGTCTTTCTTCTCACCTGTCCACCTAGTATCACCAGTTCAGTACATGTATTTTGAATGGGTTAGCTCCTTCATACCCTTGACCTGTTGTCATTATGTGTACACGCCCTGACATTTGGCCTTTGCCCTTCTTACATTTCACATAGTGATGTGCCTTTATAGCTGATTGCTGTCTAGGCATTACGGACTGTGTGGTAGGTGATAGTGACTGATATTTCCATTGCATGATTAGTAACACTCATAACATCCGTATTCATGGCTACGCCAGTATTCACACAATGGTCTGACTTTGTATGGGGTATTTATAATATAGTCCCTATCTGTATTTCCTGTACTATGCCTTACTGCATCTGTGTTATTCTGACAGTTTTCCAGTTATGGGTACCATCTTGGTCGTACACATGTCCATCCATGGGAATCGCCTACAGGACACTGATATAGGACTGTACATATTTCCAAATTGCTTTCCGCATTATCCAGTGGATACTTTGCACCATTATTGGGGATAAAGGCATGTGCTATACCCACATCCCTTCCACGGGACGGGCCTACGAATTCTCAGCCAATAAACACCTAGGCCCATTTCTGCATACCCAGGTTCCCATGCCTGACAACCCTCTATGGTACACATTACACATGGTTAATGTGTGCGGTACTGAGATGTGGACGCACTTATATGCACTCCCCACTCTAGGGATATCAGTTCATATGTCATGCATTTCATGGACACATGTGTCATTACCCTTGCACCTGATTCTAGTGCATATACAGCTGATTCGTATTTGCGGCTGTCATGTCCTTTGCATCAATCGCAGCAGGTACTGCGAATGGATAAATGTTTGGAGTCCTACAATGGACACCAATATGCATGTTTAAAGTGTAGAACTTGCTGGACTGTCACTTTCTGGCCAATGAGTTTGACTGCTGCTGTATATTACCCATTCGTGGATGTCTGTTTGTCTACCCATATTAGCTATTACTTGGCATATTTATATCCATGTGTCATATATACGGGACATAGGACTGTTGTGTGTACATATATACATGTGAACTCCTCGTGTCATACCTTGCTTTGTTAATGTCTGTGGATTACCTGTGTACACACATCTATGACCATACCATACCTTTCCACTGTACAGATACTGGCAGAGTGTACGGATGGTTGACCCTTTATCTTAGGTGTGTTTTACATTAACCCGTGTCTATCTGTCAATTTGATGGCATTTCATTTGAGAGTTACCGTGGCACCTTCTGACAAGTAGTTCAGGTTATGAATGCATACCCTTCGTCAATCCCTGCTACTAACACACCCGTTATTCTATCCACTTTCTATGTTTGTTTTAGCACATATCTTGTGTTTCTCACTATTTGTACCAGTACTTTGCATGGCATTGTCCGGTTCCATACTTTCAGAGGCTGACAGTTTTGAGACATGTATAACTAACGTGGGGGAAACAGCATTAATTTACTCTGCTGTGAGCGGATCACACCCGCACAGGCGCAGTTGCATTTCCTTATTGTGGGTTACGCGCAGGCGCACATGCATATCCGTATTCTGGGTTACATATGTTTACTGAGTCTTTGTGCTTACGTGGCCTGTATTAGTTGTGACAGTACCAGTAACATATCTCTGATCCGGTTAACGGACGTATGCGAAACACACTTTCACCTTAACATATCTAACTGTCTTTATGGCACAGACGCATTAATTACACGTTCACATTTATTTGTTCTATACTCAAAATTCAAACGGGACTGCATTCACGTTGGCCGGTTGCTGTGACCACTACACGTTTGGTGTTCTGTCTCATTTATATGCATACCCATGGTACATAGCTACATTAACATATCCCCCACCCCCGCACTCACGTCACAGGCATCCATTCTCCTGCTTGGAAAAGTGTAGTACTACATGTTACACATTCCCTATTCCCTAATGCTCTGGACCCAGGCTGCATATGGCATAACCACAGGGATATTCAGAACACGACGGCTTATAGTCCCGACACATACAGGTCTTTAATTGTCAGGGTGTTACTGTGGTGCTCTGGGTTTGGTCTTGTCCGCCTAGTGTACAGAACTGCCCTGACCATGTATGAATGTCAGATGAGGCACATGGGCACGGTTTGTCCATGTTTATTATACCATGACCCCCCCATTATTATTCCAAACTGTGCACGCTGATTGGCCAGCGTGCCCATTGTAAATCGTGTTATACTACTGGAAAACGGTCCGGTCGCCCGGACTTCTTTCCATTAGTATAACTCGGTTTGTAAAACCTGTCTCACTATGTTAGATGGGTTTAACGTAGCGAGACAGCTTTAAAATAAGCAACGGAGATCTCCGTTGCTTATTTTAAAACTGTCTCGCTATGCTAACCACATTTAACATAGCGAGACAGGTTTTAAAAGAAAGCAACGGAGAATGCAAGATCTCCATTGCTTTTTTTAGTGTTTCGCTATGTTAAGTGGGTTTAACATAGCGAGACAGTTTTAAAATAAGCAACGGACATCTCCGTTGCTTAGTTTAAAGCTGTCTCGCTATGTTAAACCCATTTAACATAGCGAAACACTAAAGACAAGCAACAGAGATCTTGCTTTCTCCGTTGCTTTTGCCCACAGCTCTGATGTACTGCGCAGGCGTGCAGTACATCAGCACTGCCGCGGATGCCAGACATCTGCGGAAGTGCAGCACACAGGCATTATACTATGCCATTATTTAGGAGAATTAATAGTTTCTTTTCTTAGATAATGTCATGGTATGATAGCAATAACCCACGCCTGGGTGTGGATAATGCTGTATTTACCCACGGTTGGTTTTGTTTGGTCCCTCGGGATTCGCCCTCGGGGCCAGACCATGCCAACCGTGGGTAGATCCAGCATTACCCACACCCAGGCATGGGTTATTGCTATAATATTCAATCTGTGTTTACAGACACGGGTGTTTGGACAACTGACAATAGGTTATGCTGTTGGCATACAATGATGTGGGTGGTGCTGGTTATCATACCTATTCCATGTTGTGCGTTGTTTCCATTCACAATTGACTATTCCCTGTAGTCATTCATACGTGGATATTTATGTAGCACATGACTGAACTATGTATTACCTGCAGGTATGCTGTGTTACAGTGAACATATGTGACGGTTGTTTACAGTATATATGTGTACGTACCTCTGTAATACTGGGGACTACCACACACCCTTCACAGCATTTCATGCGTATGTACATACTATTATTCAGTGACCTGTAGAAGGTTGTGAGAGCACTGCTTACTTGTGTTCCTATTTGTGCATGCATCGTGTTAGTCTTTGTCCAGCTTTTGTTGCTGTTGTAAGTTGGACGGTGGTGTTGTTGTGTGATTGGGTTGTATTTATACTGACAGTACTTCTGTGGGGGGGGGTAGGGTTAGCACTTGTTCCTCTTTGCGGGGGAGGCCACATTTTGGACATTTGTGTCCTGCGTCAACACTTGACACGTGCCATATGTCCTGTGATATTAACACAGTAGTATATTTCTTACCTTCGTTACTACTTGCATGTTACAGGCATTTTGTATCTGGTACACATGACTATTATATTGGATAGCTTAAGCTATTCCCATGCTATGCAGTAACCTTTCTTTCTGGCATATACGTGTTATTCTATCCTTTGCATTGGCCGTGGGTGTTTTCCCATGCAAATCCACACATATCTACAAGTGATGTCCCACCTTGACAATCTGTACATGTGGCAACCCTGCTGGGGTGACCTGCATGGTGGACAGCTGTTCCACCCTGTGTATTATGTTTTGCATGTCTGCATAGCTACTCATCAGTACTGTGGCTACACATACTGCTTTGTCCAGATGTGTACAGTTATGGACACCGTGGCGTGTGAACACCTATGGGGTTTCGACAGGTCAGTGACCACATGCGGGATGTACACATTCTGCCGACACATTCACATTCAGCCATTTGGATTTCAGTACCTGGGATGGGATGTTGACATATGTGGGGTACATATTTGCAAACCTGTCACTGCCTAGGACAATACTTCCTACTACATATGGGGTATACCCACTCTGTGTAGGTGTACAGCTGCGCAAGGCTGCTAGCTGGATTAGGTGGACATTCGGACATGGGTGCGGGTTACATGCTATACAGGGGTTATTGTGTATTACATTTGCATGCACAGGTTCTGCTTCTGGATATTCCGATTCGGCATATGCCATCCTATGTGTATGTGATGGTTACGTTGCTGTGTATAGCACATTGTACTATACATATGTTTGTGTGTGTTTGGGATGTCTAGTTTCTTTATGGTTATTATATGGCCACGACTGCCCAGCTGTGTACTATCACTACCACTGTGGGACTGCTGGTGACCATGCCCATGAGGCTAGTCATGTGTATTTGCGGTGCGCTGACATGATGCAGTACACCTCCACTGGGTATGACTGCTGACAGTGCACTACGTAATGGACACAGTATTCTAAGTATCATTTGTTCCATGAACGGGAACATTTTGTATTTCGTGCATTTATGTTTGGTTCTCCATTTTGTGTGGACGGGTACTATGTAGCATACTTTGCATACGTTTCATTATCCACGGACACTGATAGGTGCGGTTACTATTGCAGGCGGGCTGTAAGATTCAGCACTTTAGGTTGCTCATCGACAGCCGACTTGGCCACGCCTCCGAGCGCAACCTCGTTAGGCTCCCTGGACTCGCGCACGTGCCCTATGCACGTGGTTGTGGTTGCAGCGCACACTCATTACTATGCATGTGGCGCTGCTACACCATTTATACGCTGCACGGCCGGCGCAAGCCTTACACCGGCCTTGCGCTGAGCTTTATGAATCCGGGGGATAGTCTGTATTTGCAAGACTTACAATTCACAAGCTGTATAAAAAAAAAACAAATTATATATTATCCAACATGGATCACCAGCTGCTTGCAAAATTCTTCCCCGATTCCTTGTGTTAAATGGGATTTTCCTTGCTGCTCAGTAAATCTATTAACACATTTGCAAAGGCCATGGATTGAGAGGAAAATGAGCCTGTTTAATTTTAAAAAGGAGGCTTGTCATCAACTTGTGCGGAGCCATTTTTTCAACGCAAGGTAGAACTACAGAAGAGAAATGTGTACTATTTTCCCAATGTGTTGTGCAATTCAGTTGGTTAAATTATGTAAGATAGTTCAGGAACTGAAGTCCCTTGCATTGGTGTGCAAGACATTGCCTCTACCCCATAGGAAGTGCAGCTTTGAAAGTGTAATTTAAGTGCCATTTCAATTTTATTTCAACAAAGTAGCATTCACATCACTGTCATTTGACATGTTAAATGCAAAATAAAAACATCAATATTTTGACTATTTCATTAGTTGGATAATTTGCATTGTATAAAATGTGCCATCTCTGCCATTGCCTCCTCACTTTGGTAAATTCTGCCAGTACACCTGAAATAAATTAATTATTACTCTAAGATCAGACTACAACTTAAAGCATGCATTTTGAAATAAGCACAATGTGCCTGCTTTCCCAGTTCCCATGCCACCTATCCTCCTGTCTTTTTTCTAACTCAACTTCTCGTCCTTCTCTTCAGACTCTTTCAATGACATTTCATATATATTGCTTATAGTATATACGTTGTTCATTTATATATTTTTTTGTGAACTTAAGTGCCCCATTATATTAACTTCTGACATTCCATGTATTTTTTTTTCTTATGACAATGTAAAAATTGCATTACTTCTGTTGTTTTTTTAAATTGTGATTTTTTTAAGACTAGATGCGCCTGCAATTGCTCATTTTTTATTAGTGCACAACCACATTAAAATAATTTGAAGTCCATATCATTTAATGTATATCCTTGGGTTCAAAACCATACAGTCTGGTAAATTCCTCTCATTAAAATAAAATAAAATACCAGAACTATGTCTAGTTTCCACAGAGATGACAACAAAATAACTCATAACTGCTATAAAAATATTTCTAGAGCAACACATTACTGATATTCTTGCTTCTTTTGCATCAGTTCCTACTAAACTAGATTTTCCTTTGTTCAAAAAGTTATACTGTTTTTTTTTTGCCTCAGTACTATTAAAAGAACACAGCACCATTTTGCACTACTACAAGAAAAATAAGGGACAAAAAGCTACAGTTTTCTCATCAACATAAAAGTTCTACATGACATTTTATAAATTCTCATTTTGTATTAAGCTCACATGGACTGTTTTTTGTATAAACTGGATTATTTTGGGTCTGCAGGCTGTACTGCTGGATTAAAGAGCTATTTAATATTTCTAGGACTGGTTTCTCTTGACTGCTTGAAATAAGATAAGTGTGCTCAGAAATTCTGGGAAGTTCTCTTTATAGAAGAGATTGCCTGCTGATCATCTCTGAATAACTTTCTCCTGGAGAGTAACTCCTGATAAGCAGACTTTTTTGCAAATAAAAGGACTTTGGCCAAGATCAGAGAAAGAGCAAGCAGGCCTTTGATGTCAGAATGCTTGCCCAGTGCTGTTTGTATCACAGCCCTCCAGCACTGTTGATACACGAATCATTATTGAAGACCCTGAGAATCCTGTTTGATTTTACCCAAATTCATGTTCTTGTTAAGAAAAAGTTTAAGTGATAAGTAGCAAAGCACTGTTAAAGTATTTCAGCTTGCATGATGTTATACATTATGGTTTTCATATTTGGAAGTGGTAATGGGCATATACGACCTAAAAGACTTTGAAGTGCTCAATGATTTAGAAAGTTTGATAGTTTGACTTCTTTGTCATGCAAGTAAAAAAATGAGGTTTCAACTGTCACCAGGTGAGATGTCACTATATTGTCATGAATAAGTATACTACTTTTAGAAGTGCTTTACTATTTATTATGTCTTGCACTCCTATTTAAGCTACAGTACATGGAGCTCCTAGTTTCACAACTTGAGTTATAGTCTCCTAAATCGTGTTACATCTTATTTATCTCCACTAAACATTTGCAATCTTTCGTTATCTTATTTTTGTAACAGTTCAAGACTGCAGCTATGTCCTAAGTAACAGCTAATCACGGATATCAACAAGAAGTATTTCAAGATAAATTTAATGCCTGAAATATGAAGCAATAATGTAAGGTAATTTGAAGACATTGTTAGAAAATAATTCCCAGTATAATTTCCTCTGTGAGGTCACAGTACATCTGCAGTGTTTCTGATTTGAAAGTTGAAAACAATGTTATCATAATACAATCAAATAAATAAATGTAGTGAACAGGACAAGAAAAAGGGAATGAATCACATAGCTGGTCAGTTTAACCAGGAAAAGTGAAACTATATACAGACTTGAATTTACATTTTGTTAAAATCATGATAACAGGAAGTGAGGGAGAGAAAATGAAACTGGTACAGTGCCATCTTATTGAATTCATGTTTAGTCCGTATACAGTGCCATCTTATTTGTATTCAGTCAGTATACATTGCCATCTTGTTGCATTTATGTTCAGTCAGTATACAGTGCCACCTTGTTGCATTTATGTTCAGTCAGTATACAGTGCCATCTTGTTGCATACGTGTTCAGTCAGTATACAGTGCCATCTTGCTGCATTTGTGTTCAGTCAGTATACAGTACCATCTTGTTGCATTCATGTTCAGTCAGTATAGTAACTGACTAAATAGTAGAGTACGGATGCTGCCTGTAATTCCTTACAGCCAGTGCCTACAGTTAAGTTTGCTTGTGAGGACACACATAAGAGATGTTAGTGGCATTGAGTGGTATCCCATTGTCACAACATTTAACTCACAGAGTGTGGGTAACGTGATGACTAGCACTTATGCACAGTGTGGGTAACGTGATGACTAGCACTAATGCACAGTGTGGGTAACGTGATGACTAGCACTAATGCACAGTGTGGGTAACGTGATGACTAGCACTAATGCACAGTGTGAGTCATGTGATGACTAACAGTAATGCACAGTGTGAGTCACGTGATGATTAGCACAAATGCATAGCGTGGATAACATGAAGATTAGTACTAATGCACATTGTGGGTAACATGATGACTAGCACTAATGCACAGTGTGGGTAACACGATGACTAGCACTAATACACAGTGAGGGTAACATGATGACTAGCACTAATGAACAGGGTGGGTAACATGATGACTAGCACTAATGCACAGTGTGGGTAACATGATGACTAGCACTAATGCACAGTGTGATTAACGTGATGACTAGCACTAATGCACAGTGTGGGTAACATGATGACTAGCACTAATGCACAGTGTGGGTAACGTGATGACTAGCACAGTGCACAGTGTGGGTAACGTGATGACTAGCACTGAAGTTCTGAAAACATGTTTTCACACTGGCTGATAGTCACCTATTGCTGATCTGCTTTGCTGCAGGACTGATAAATGCTGAGTACAGCAATAATCAATAATGAAATGAGTGTAGAAAAACAGCATGCCTTTTGTTTCATAGCATTATGGTAGCTAAGAAAACAACAATCTGAATGCATTCATTCTACCTTCCTAATCTTAGCTAGCTGTATTTCACTCCATGCTGACACAAAAAGACAGTGAAACTGTCTAATCTAACCATGAGTTGCAGTTACCCTAAGCTAGCTGACCATCTTTCTCCCTTCTTATGCGTCTAGGAATCCTACACTTCACTAATGACCTTACCTTCTGCTTCTCATTGTATTTATTTATTCCACTTGACCAACACTCTGTTCATGAAAGAACTAATTTCTTATAGCTAAGCTGGGTTACCTTCAGAACATCAACAGACCATTTAATTGAAACCCATTTCACTGACAGACCATTTCACTGACAACTACTACTTGCAGGAATTTAAGGCAAATAACGGGAATTTGTCCCCTTCCCCAATGTAGTGTGACCCTGGAGTTAGTATATATAGTTAGGGGGTTATGGGGGGTACAGCCCCCTACATCAGGGGGTGTGGGGGTGAAGTCCCCCCTTTTTTGGTTTAAATACTGTACCTTTTTGTGTTATTTTCTTCTTTTAAACCAAAATAGGTGGGGGCTTTGCCCCCCACACCCCCCTAACTATATATACTAACTCCAGGGTTGCACTACATTTGAGAAAGGGACGAATCCCTGTTATTTGCCTTAAATTCCTGCATTCACTAGTTGTCAGTGAAATGGTTTGTTAGTGAAATGGGTTTAAATGAAATGGTCTGTCAATGTTCTGAAGGTAACCAAGCTAAGCTAACCTGGAATCCCCATCATTGATGCATGCAGTTATAATCACCATCCTTTTCTCCCTTTTTATTGTAAATCCAGCATTTTTCATACTTAGTACATTACATGACCCATGTCATATCCTACAAGGATCTAATTTTTTCTAACAAAAATATTTATACTTCTTTAAATGCTCTTCACTTACTTTTTTTCCTATCCTCTTTCTAATTAACTTAATTTCTATGTTCTCCAGCAGTATGGTTCCATTTTTTATGGTACCATTCACTTATTCATTTGTTTATTTGTCTAAAAGCCTTTTGCAACCAGTCAAGACCCAGATTAAAATAAGAGCCAGCAAGAGTGACTAAAATAATTGTATTCAAAGATACATACAGCAAAAAACCAAACCGGTTTCAGCTGGAACAACAACACAGCCTTCCTCAGTGTATAGATTCAATTCAAAAAAACATGATGTTTAAATAATAAAGAAACATTACCCATTGGTTGAATACTCATAAATATTCATTTAGTCCAGGGTGAAACAAACCCCCAAGCTTTATAATCCACTTTTTCTCTTTGCTATTCAATATATTATGCCACCCAGTTTTTATTGTACGGTTTCCATATACTATATCAATAATGGTGAACATAAATTGAGCAGTTGGATGCATCAACTGATGTTTATATAAGGCATTTGTCAGTTTTTTGTGTTTAACGTTACTCATATGTTCAGAAAGATTAAAATAAACATGCCCACATGACGTCAAACATCAAGCAGAGGTAGTAGCAAATAAGGCAAAAGCTGGTAAAATGATAAACTGTAGTTAACCTGAAAAACATTTATTAGCTACCATGATGACAATGAAATAGGAGGAACAGTGACTTGCAGTTTTGCTTTCTGACAAATAGCCTCCTTGAGGGTAATTTATGGCATGTATTCATTGTGTACAGCTGCATTTTCCAAGTTTGATCATTTTGTAATGTAGGTCAGGTTTATTCCTCATGTCCCCATCTGCTTTATTTCTAAAAAAAAGTGTTTTTCCACACTTTTTGACCACTTCCTCCTCTGCTTTGGTGCCTTATCTCCTTTTTGCCCCTTGTTTGCCTTTTTGAACAATGTCTCCTATTGCTGCATGTTTTTTTTTTCTCTAATTTCTAAACTCACAGTTATGTATTGTCTCACTTGTCTTTTCCTATAGCAAGTAATGAGAATGGAAGGCCCGTCCTAAGCCCAGGATAAAATCTCCATATACTATGCTATAGTCTGGGGGCTCTCTCTCAGCCCTGCAGAAGCTCTGAGGCTCTTGATGATCAGTGATACATTTTATGCCTTATATTTGAAAATAATTACTGCTACCCAGAATATTTGTGAATGTAACCACTGGGATTTTGTATGTCAGCAGAAAGAAATCTGTGACATTTATTCACACATGAATATTCATCCTAGCACTGCTCCTGAAAAGCCAGATCCATTATAAGATGCATAGACACACACACACACACACACACACACACACACACACACACACACACACACACACACACACACACACACACACACACACACACACACTCACTATCACAGTAGAAACTTAGCTGCAGGCAAATTAGACAAATGCCAGATCACCTACAGGATATCTTTATGCTGGATTAAACTAGAGCTTTCAGATAAAACCCACATAGAAACAGGGCAGGCATGCAGACTCCGCATAGAAGCAATAGGAGCACCAGCCTCCCTGTGAGATAGCACTGCTACTCACTGAACTACTGTGCCAGCCTCCCTGTGAGATAGCACTGCTACTCACTGAACTACTGTGCCAGTACTCAGTTTCTTACATTCAAATCTTACCTAAGTCCCCAAAGATAGTCATTTATTTTGCCCAATTCTCCAGTCGGAGAGTGGTATTTTATTATTGTTATTATTATTATTATTATTATTATTATTATTATTATTATTATTATTATTATTATTATTGTTAATTTGACTTGAATTTGATTTCATTAATAGCCTGAGTAGAAACAAACCCATTCTCAGTGTAGACAAGGGGAGAAAAGCTCCAACATAAACAGTGACAATACAGTAACATTAATGTAGAGAGGCACAAACAAAAAAATAATGAAGAAATTTATTCTCAAAGAACATGACTATCAGAAATACAATGACATTTATGCAAAACACTATAAAAATGCTGTATTATTTGCTAATTTGAGTGAGTTTAGTTAAGAGCATAGTGCTACTATGGTGCATTGAAACTAATGCTACTCAATGCTAGAAGTCTAAACCTCAAAATGCACTCTCTCGAGGCACTCCTAAAAATGGGGAACATCGATATCTGTGCAGTAACTGAGACCTGGTTCAAGGCTCCAGAGAGCACCCCTGCAATACCAGGCTACAACTCTTACGACACTTTTCGGCCACCAAAACATGACCGAAACACTAAAGGTGGAGCAGTGTCCATATTCACCAAGGATATTCACACCTTCAGGCTAGTTGCCCAACACAATGCATTTGAAATTCTCCAGATGCAACCAACACTAGGTAAGACTGCAATCCAAACTGTAGCTTGCTACAGATCCCCCACCATGCCCCAAGAGTCTCACTACACCTTTCTAAACATACTGGAAAATATTAAGATACAACTGAACACCCTAATACTGGGTGATTTCAACTACCCTGCCATTAACTGGGAAAACTACTTGGGTACCAACAACTTTTACCAACAGTTCTTGGAATTCATAAATTCCAACACCCTGGATCAACTAATCCATTTTCCCACCAGGGACTCCAATATCCTAGACCTGGTCATTACTAACATGGGAGACAGATGCTCCACATCAGTGGTCAGCCCCTCACTGATCAGTTCTGACCATAAGCAAATCACCCTTGACATCCACATCCCCCTTCAGTAAGGAAACCTCTGTAAAAAATATTCTCCAAAGCCAACTTCATGCTACTCAAGTCAGAAGTGACAAACGTCATGACACCCATGCAGAAGGGAGCTGAAAGTACGACTGCTGAATCCTACACTAAGGCACTGTCCACTCGTGCATGAATCATGCCATTCCAAATAGAGCCAAGACACTATCCTCCAAAAAAAATGAAGCGAACTTGGTGGTCCCCTGCCATAAACAAACTATACAACAGAAGTAAGAAATTGTTACAGAAAAGAGGAAAATCCCAGATGCAAAAAACTCCCATACCAGCCTCAGTAAGAAGCTGAGATCCCTCATAAAATCCTCCAAAGCTAGTTACGAAAATAAAATTGCCAAAGATTTCAAAGACGACCACAAGGCATTCTATAGTTATGTCAAGAATCTAAATGGCAATGCTCAGATATGCTATGAGCTACAACAGAATGGCATTAAATATGCTGACCCCAAGGATATTGCTAATATCCTGGCAGATTGATTTAGTGCCATCTTTACCCCCCTCTCACCCCCTTAAGGGCCCATCTCAGTACCAAAAGATTGCCAAATTCTGGTAATCATGGCCATACAGGTAGAAACCACACTCTCCAAAGTTAAGAATACAGTATCCATGGGACCAGATGACATCCCGGGCTGTGTACTACATGAACTACACAATGAACTGGCACCTCACCTAAGTGTCATGTTTAATCATAGCCTCAGTTCAGGCTTCGTGCCCACTGAGTGGCGCACAGTTACAGTTATCCCAGTGCACAAGGGGAGATCCACCTTGGATCCCGGGAACTACTGTCCCATCAGTCTGATGAGCCTGATTTGCAAGGGCATGGAGTGCATTATCATGGAACTTATAAACAAAGACATTGGCAACCTTCAAACACTGAACCCCTCCCAGTTTGGGTTTGTGAAGGGCTGATCATGTCTCCTGAACCTAACTGATTTCTTCAAATCAGTCTCCAGAGCTGCGGACGAGGGTAAGGTGGTCCACACAGCCTATCTGGACCTCGCCAAGGCCTTTGACACCATCCTCCACTCTGGAATCATAGGTAAATTTACTAAGCTGGGCATAAATCCCTACATCACTCAATGGGTTGCCATCTAGCTTACTGACAGAACCCAGAATGTAAAAGCAGCCGACTGCAAATCCAATGCCAGACAAATGACAAGTAGAGTACCTCAGGGTTCAGTCCTAGGACTGCTCTTGTTTGGCATCTACTTCTCTGAAGTACAGGCTAATACTAAGGGACTCTGGCTAACAAAGATCGCAGATGATTGCAAACTGGAAGCCATTATTTAATCCCCAAATGATACGGATATTCTACAAAAGGTCCTTATGGAAAGACATGATTGGTGCCAGAACCATGGGCTCCTGCTTAATGCCAAGAAATGTATAGTTAACTCCATTGGGAAAAACAATGTATCCATGAGTTACCACATAGGTGGCAGTACACTAAAGTGTGATGACAGACTTAGGGACACAGGTGGACAGTGGTCTCACCTTCGATAACCACATTGCCACAACAGTGAGGAAATCCTTCTATGTGGCACACCTCATCAGTAAGGGCTTTTCATTGAGATAAAAGGAGGTCATGGTCCCACTGTACTCATCCCTCATTAGACCCTTTATAGAGTATAATGCCCCTTTTGGTATGTACCTCACAAGACATGTGCAACAGCTGGAAAGGCCGCAGAAATACCTCACTAAAAGAATCACAGGCCTAAAGCAGATGCCCTATGCTGACTGTCTAAAAAAACTCCAGCTATACTCTGTGGCATATTGTCTACTCAGAGGTGATCTATGCTTAACATACAAGGCCATGTCAAACCCTGAGCTGCTGGATATGCTCCACTTAAAGAAATCCCAATCCCTCAGTGCCACACACACCAAGGATGCAAGCCTTGTCATCACAATGAGAAAAACATGCTGGAGGGATAGGTTCCTGACCCAGAGACTCCCCATACTCTGGAATAGACTGCCCATACATGTCAAGCAGAGTGCCTTCTTGGCCCTCTTCAAAAGGAACCTTGATAATTGGATGGGAGATAAGAAATTCACCCCAGGGATCATGTCAGTCACCCTGCTAGACAGGGGTCCAGGGAAGTAAATATTGCGGGAAGAAATATCCAGGGAATTGTTATGGCTAGGCTTGTATAGGCCCTAGGGACGATAACCTAGTACCAACCTATGAACCTATGAAATGGCGAGGACTGAGACAGTGAAGGAAGGATATACAAAGAGAAAGAAAATAGTGTATAGTGTAGAGCGAATTTTGATGGATGAGGCAGAAGAAAGGAGGTTATTATATTATTGACCAGGTAAGGTGTAGTAACAGAACCAGGTGTCAATCAAATGTTGGTTTCGATTATTTTTGAGATAGTTATTGTTGTCTTCTTGGGTAATAAGCATGGACTGAGTCTCATAGTTTGCAGACATGATTACAAAGAACCACCTGCTGTATTTTTTTATTTCAATTCCAAGTAGCTGGTGCTCATAGCTGGAGTGAAGATTAACCCTAGAATAGTAGGAGGTAATAATATTACAATTAGACATTTAGCTGGTTATGTGTTGTAACTAGCTGTGACAGCTCAGTCCAGGTTTAGTATTTTGGAGTTACTTTGTTGTAGTGCTGTTCTAGTCTGCTAACTAATGTGTTTGTGTATGTTGATTTAAAAAGGAGCTGCATAGAGGACTTGAGAGAGATGGCAAAGTTTCTTCTAGCATAGTCAGTCAGGTATGGTTTAATCCTTTGCAGGATGCAAACTGGTTTTCTTTCTTGCCTGTTGTATTTACTGGTCATATTTCATGTGTTTATCTATGTACATGTCAATTAACTTTGGAGATCTTTACTAATTTCTGTCTTGGTGCTGTTGAATGAGGTCACGATGAATGAGGTTTTTTGGCCAGAAATTTATTTGGTGTGAATAAACTTAGTTTGGTTTTCTTGGGGTTTATTAGACATTATTATTTTTTGTCTGTTTGTTTAGCCATGATTTGATGGAATTGAATAATTCTTGTGTCTGTTCTTTCATTTTTTCTATAGATTGTGCCAAGCACATCAAGGTGGATTTATCGGCATATTCACTATAGATGCATGTTTATTTGCTGTGTGAAGGTCATTTATAAATAGGTTAAATAGAAAAGGCCAAGGCCTGGGCCTTTTTGGGTGACTCTGATACTGGAAGAATGGAGTAGATGTTATTTTACCATTTTAGTCCTTGTGATCTATTTCAGATGCTGTGAAACCAGGCGAGAGAAATGAGATATCAAGTTGAGGAAGGAGAGTTTATGTAATAGTTTTGGAGGGTGACCGTGTCAAATGCATTTGATAGGTTTAGGAAGAGGGCAGAGACTATATTACCTAAATGTTTATGTAGGTTTACTGTGTTGCTGAAACTGAGGAGAGCAGTAGTGGTACTGTGGTGACGGTGAAAAACATGCTGAGTTGGCGAGAGTAGGTTATTTCCTGTAATATATTTGATTAGTTCAGACTGAGTGCATTTCTCAAGTATTTTGGACAGAGGAAGAGAATAGCTATTGGTTGATAGTTTACAATTTTGGTAGATTTGTCTCTTCAGCGTAATGGCTGGTTGTAAAAGTCTTTTCATAATATTGTTACATAGCATTCTTTGATAAATCTGCTTAATAGTATTGATACTGGGTAGGCAAAAGCATTTGCTGCCAACTTAATGTTTTCAGAATGCAAGCTGTCAGTGACTGAGGTGGAGGATTTTAATTCAAGATGGCCACATTTTTTTTTAGCTGAAGTGGAACTGGATGAAAGGAAAAAGTGTTAGCGAGTATTTGTGGGGCTTAGAGGGTAGTTGGGCATTGTGTTATTGATTACAGAAGCTACAGTCTGTATGAAGTGTGTGTTGAACTGATTGGAGATAATATATGCATTTGATGTTGTTGAAGGCGATGGTTCTCTGGAATGAGCTGGGGATAGGAAATGAGTGATACGAGACCAAAACATTTTAGAGTTATTTTTAGTTATTAATTGGAGATTTGTAAAGTATTTTGATCAGATACTTCGCTGCATTTTTTTTTATATCTGAAGTTCTGTTGTTGGGAGTTTGTTTTCTTCTCATTTTTATTCCAGGCCTTGACTTGTTTAGCATGAATACAGAACAAGTGAGGAGGATTAGTTTAACCTCTTTTGGTTAGTACTGGATCAAGTTGATTCCCAGGAAAGTTTGAATAAATTTGGTTATAGCTTTATGTAGAGGGAGATTATTTGTATTATTCTAATCGCATGATTTTAAATTGTTGATTACAGTTTCTTTATTGAAGGATGCTAATTTACATAAATGGTTAGAGAGATGCTGTTTTTAGTTAGCGTTATGTTATGGCTTCTTATAGCAAAAACAGTGAGGTGGTCACCTAGTGACTTTGGTAAAATTTTGAGAAAATGATACTATATGGTGTTGTAGTGAGAATCCATTCTAAGGTGTATTCTCTCCTGCTATTTTTGTTGTATGGAGTAGGATTGGTTATGAGCTGGGTTAGACTATATAGGTTTACAACATTTGTGGGTGAATCTGAGATTATAGAGATCCAGTCAATGTTAAAGTAACACAGAATTATTTATTCCTGATATCAGAAGTGACCCAGCAAAACCACTTCAGCAGGTTTTTTTTATCTGGTGGAATATATATCGTTATGCTATATAAGGATTTATGTTTGTTAAGATTTAGGAGCAAAACAATTTCTCCAGCATTGTTAAATTGGGGTGGATATAGTGTGAAGGGAGAGAGAGAGTTTCAATGTGTTTTTGTAGATGATAGCAACCCCTTCTGATTTTTATGATGTCTGTCTGATCTAGGCAGGGTATCTTAGTGATCTCCTCATCTTTTATTTACTGTTTTAGCCACATTTCAGTGGTGACTATGATATCTGGGGTGTACTGGACTATCCCAGTAAGTTGTCTGGTAGTTTACTGCAGAGGCTTCTAAAGTTAATGTTAAGAAGTTATTGTCCTGAGGGTGTCATTGGAAGAGGTGAGGAGTGGCAGATTTTGGGGATAAGAAAGGGATTTTGGAGGTATATGTTGAACTTGGGTTGGAATGGAGTTTCAACAAAGATTTTGATTTAGTGTATATTGAGTGTAGAAAAAGTCACTTGTACGTATTATTTTCTTTTACTCCTAGTTTTAGTAGTATGGATTTTTGCCATTGACATCAGTGTTTAAATAGGTGGCTGAATGTAGCACAGAACATGTTTGAGGCAATGGTAAAATTAATGTGGTTGTATTTAGGCAAGGGCTAGAGGTGCTAGTGGAGAAGTGATTCTCTATCTAGATAGTGTGATAATAGAAAGTGAAGTAGGCTAATGGTAAGAGGGGTACTACTGGAATAGTGCAGTTAACTTTTGTAAGAATTTAGGGGGGGTGGGGGGATTAATGCGTGGGTTAAAATGAGATGAGAAGAGAGACTATTAAGATTGTCTGGGTAGTACGGGGTGTAATGAAAGCAAGTTAACCATGAGTGAAATAAATAAGTTAACTAATTGAAATTACATGTCCAAGGGCAGGGGAATTGGCATGGATTGTGTAAATAAGCAAAGAAAAGAAATGGTTTGGAAGGTTAGACTCTATGGCCGAGGTAGCTTTGTAATAATTTGCTAAGTGGATAGCAAGGAAGGAGGGATGAGTGCTAATTGTGACTTTTGAGGTTAGTGTAAGGAATAGGTGGGAGCACTTTAGAAGAGGGGATCAAAGGAGATAACTAGTACTGCACTTATGTCATTGGCCAGGAGGAGTATGTGAAGAGTTATGTAGATCTATGTTTAGAAGAAGTGGGTTGTTGGGAAATGGGAGTAGGGTAGGGGAGCTGAGTGAGTCTCTCTTCATCAAGGTTTAATAGAGTTGGGCAAACCTGACCCCATAAAAAGAGATTGTCCATATACTGTCAGTAAAATAGAGAGGAACAGGTATGTCTGATGCATTTACTGTAAGAAAGACTGTCAGTAAGAATAATTGAAGGGGAAATGGAGTTGGGAACCTTTGGTACAGAAATAAAGTGAGAGAAAGAGGGGAAGACAGTCTTTGCAAGGAGCAGGATATTATTAGAACCACTTCCAACTACATGAAATTCTGGGTACTATAAAGTCTCAGACTGATACTGCATCACTTTTATGAAGGAAAATGTATTACATACATATATGGTGTTTGTAATACAGTTTTTTTTTGTTTGTTTGTTTTTTTGCTTATGCTTTTGCCTCAGGTAAAGACACAAATAGACATCCATCCCTTACCCTTTTGTTGGTAACTGAACTGTGCAGTTAGTGTGTAAATTGGTGGAAATGCAACAGGGAGTGAAGGAAAAATTGAAAAATAGGAGACGGTGTTTAAACTTGCAGATTGTAAGGCACCAAAGTAGTAGTATAACCAGAGATGGAGAGGCTCAAAGAGACAGAGTGTAGTAATAGGGAGAGAGGTGAAGAATATTGAGATGAAAGTGTCAGTGGCAAAATGCAAGTAGAATAAGGTAGTGCAAGAGAGGAAAGAACAGGCCTGTCTATGCCATTTGGTTAATTCTTCAAATGGTTTGAAAATACTTTGAAAAATTGAGCCAGTACAGAAAAGCAGATGAAAAACTTCTCTACATTAGATAGTTAGACTTAAGCAACTACAGTGGAATCATTGCTTAATTATAAAAACTTAAGCAGCACTATTATGTTTGTGCACGTGATATCACTGATTAATTTAGATAAACTAGCACTAAGCATATGCTGTAATTATCAACTTCAATACGGCCCAGACAGCAGAATCCTTTATAAACGCATTCTATGGACACCTTCAGGATGCATGGAAAATGCAATCCCAAATAAAACCAAGACCCAATCCTCCAATGTAGACGTCCTGTCTGGTGGACTCCAGCCATAAACAAACTATACAATAGAAGGAGGAAGCTACTACATGATAGCAAAATCCCAAAAAGGGAAGGCATCTCTGATCAGTATTAGCAAAAAACTACAGGCACTCATAAAATCGTCTAAGGCCAGCTTTGAGAGAAAAATTGCACAGGACACTAAGAATAATCACAAGGCTTTCTTTAGTTATGTTAGGAACCTGGGTGGGAATTCCCAGATATGCTCAGAATTAGTCCAAAATGACAAAAAATACACAGAACCCACAGACATTGCCAAAATCCTAGCTGACAGATTCAGCGCAAACTTCTCCCCCCCTCCCCACCAAAAGGGCAAATATCTATCCCAGCAGAGTGCTACCCCCCCTGACATCTCAGATGCTCAAGTAAGAAAGCCCTCTCCAAAGCAAAAAACACAGCATCAATGGGACCAGACGGTGTCCCGGGCTGCATCCTACATGAACTCCAAGAAGAGCTAAACCCAAACATAAAACTACTGTTTAATCTCAGCCTTACTACAGGATATGTACCCAAAGAGTGGCGTACAGCAACAGTGGTCCCTCTTCACAAAGGTGGTGCCTCAACGGATCCTGGAAACTATCGCCCCATAAGCCTGACTAGCTTGGTCTGCAAAGCTCTGGAAAGGATCATCATGGAACTCATAAATAAAGATATTGGGGACCTACAGACACTGGATCCTACCCAGTTTGGCTTTGTTAAGGGCAGATCCTGCCTCTTAAATCCAGTCGATTTCTTTGAAACAGTCACCAAGGCCATTGACAAGGTGAAGGTGGTCCACATAGCCTACCTGGACCTCGCAAAAGCCTTCGATACAATACCCCACTCGGGCATTATAGATAAGCTCACCAGCTTAAATATAAACCCCTATGTCACTAGATGGGTTGCAAACTGGCTCAAGGACAGAACCCACATGGTTAGAATTGCTGGAACCATGTCAGACTCCAAACCAGTTACAAGTGGCATCCCACAAGGCTCAGTCCTGGGACCTCTCTTGTTCGGTATATATTTCTCGGAGGTACAGGCCAACATGGAAGGACTGTGGCTGACCAAGTTCGCAGATGACTGCAAACTGGGCACCATAATCGACTCTCCAGCCAATACAAGCATCCTCCAAAAGGGACTCATAGAAACAGACAACTGGTGCCAGAGCCATGGCCTCAAGCTAAATGCCAAAAAGTGTATAGTCATCCCCTTTGGCAAAAACAAAGTGCCCACAAATTACCACATAGGTGGTAATCCATTAAGTACAGAAGACGTAATTAGGGACCTGGGGACCCAAGTTGATAGCAATCTCTCATTTGACAACCATGTGGCCAAAGTGGTTAGAAAAACATTTTATATAGCCCACCTAATCATGAAGGGATTCACATCTAGATCAGTGGAGGTTATCGTGCCTCTTTACTCATCCCTCATCAGGCCCATAATTGAGTACAATGCCCCTTTTGGGATGTACCTTACAAGACACCTGCAGCAACTGGAAAGACCCCAAAAGTACCTCACCAAAAGGATCAAAGGGCTCAAACAGATGCCATATGCTGCCCGGTTAAAGAAACTCCAGCTCTACTCAGTGGCATACCGCCTGCTCAGAGGTGATCGGTGCCTGACGTGTAAAGCCATGTCCAACCCGGAATTAATGGACATGCTGCACCTCAGAAAATCCAAATCCCATCAAGCTATGTGCTTGAGAGACTTGAACCTCAGCACTGAAATAAATAGGACATGCTGGAGGGACAGATTCCTAAACCAGAGGCTCCCTTCACTCTGGAATAAAATCCCAGTCCAGGTTAGGCAGAGTCCCTCTTTGACTCTCTTCAAGAGGAATCTTGATGAGTGGATGGGAGATCATAGGTTTACCCCGGGTATCACTTCTGTGTCACTGTTAGACAGAGGCACAGTATACTAACCTTAAAAAAGGGTATAGCAAAATTAATTTAAAATGGGTGGTGAAGGCCAAACACACTCTGGCTAGGCTTATAAATGCCCTAGGGCAGATAGCCTAGTATGAACCTATGAACCTATGAGCTTTAAACATACAAATATATAAAAAAAAAAAAATATATATATATATATATATATATATATATATATATATATATATATATATATATATATATATATATATATAAATATAAGCTGCAACATATTTGGTAATGAAATGACATGGCATATGAAGCCAATGTGTGTGTGTGTGTGTGTGTGTGTGTGTGTGTGTGTGTGTGTGTGTGTGTGTGTGTGTGTGTGTGTGTGTGTGTGTGTGTGTGTGTGTGTGTATAGTCATATATATATATATATATATATAATATATATATGTGTGTGTGTGTGTGTGTGTGTGTGTGTGTGTGTATATATATATATATATATATATATATATATATATATATATATATATATATATATATATATATATATATATATATATATATATACCTTAAATTACCTTAGAAATTCAGCAGGCAGGAGCAAGAGGTTAAAAAGCACAATCTTGCTCGTTTGAACCTCATGAAATGTCACATCCAATATAGAATCTGTTTCTTATGAGAAGACGTCTCATTTATTATTAGAGTAGTTGTTTTGCTGTTAGAAATGCCAGGTTAAAATAGTGATCAAAATAAAAACTGATAACACAAAACTTCTGTGAAATGTTGTTTTTCATAGTTGCTACCATCAGTTCCATTTAAAGGAAAACTCTACCCTAGAACTAAAAAAAACTGTTTTTTCACTCTATCTTTGTTTCCTGACCTATTTTATCACCTTAAAATTCACTCTAAGTGGTTTATTGGTAATTTTAGCCTGTTTGCCACAGCATGGCTACTGATGGGGCTTGATGTATCAATGTGAGCTTGCACTCCCTCAAGCCTTTCCTTTTCCCATAATACTTTGTATGACTCATGCCAGACATAAGGAAGTAACTTTGAATTCCTATGCCATTAACATATAATGGGAATTGGGAGGGTCACTGTTATTTTCTTTACATTCTGTAAACGGACTGATTCTTTTATCTCTAATCACCCTCGTTTATGTTTGGCTCAGACCTTGATTTGCACTATACTTAGAAGTTATCCAGCTATAGCCAGAAAAGTAACTAAATTGCAGGTCTTTTTTAAGTGGTTTCTTTTGTAGTTCAAGAGGAATTGAGAGTCCCCTCCCCCACACTACTGCAGAGGTGTTATAACTGTCACTACAGAAGAAAACCCTGAGCAAAGGCCTGCAATTTAGTTACTAAATCTGGTAACAGGTTAAAGGGGAGTGAGGTAATACTTAACCTAGTGACTCACAGGCTAGGGTGGGAAGTGATTAATGTCCCAGAGATTAATGCCCTGGCACCTAAGGAAACAGAAAGTAAAAAAAATATATACACCACTGAATTGTTTAAAAATGATGTTGTCAAAAAGCAGTGCTGCCCACATAAATGGTCATCAGTTAAAATGGTAAAACTATGATATAGTCAAGTTGCTGTTTTTTTTCATACTATAAGTCCAATGCACAGCAATTTCAGTTTGGTCACATTTGTCTGACTGTGGAGCTAATTCCTGATATTAGACCAAGCAAAATCCACTGAAAGGCAAAATTACAAGTGCGGTATGCAAATTATGGCAACTGAGACTGAATAACAGTGCCAAAATCTTTAAGTATACAGAATATTTCAGAAATGGGACTCACTGTTTGTGTGGGTTTGCATATATGTGTGTGTGTGTGTGTGTGTGTGTGTGTGTGTGTGTGTGTGTGTGTGTGTGTGTGCGCACGTGTGTCCCTTGTTTAACAATACTGTTTGGGAATGTATTACGTAACATAATGTGTAGGGTTGGTGTGCATTTAAGGTTAGCATATATGAGTAATTTGGTGTAGTGGTGTGGTATGTGAGTTTGTTCAGCTGTTTGGTTAGGATGCTGCATTACTGTAAAATATTTTGACATATGTGCAAATTATTTATAAGTAATACATTCAAACTATTATAAGCTAATCATAATAATGCAGTTGCAAAAGTTAAATAAGAGAGCTGCTTGTGGCACGTGCTTCAACCAGAAATCCTAGTATGTTTTTGAATCTTTAGTTTCTAAAGTTGAAAGGTAAATGAGATTTTTTTTAATTCATTACTGTTACATCATTAGATAAAATATAAAACCAGTTATTAATAGTTATGTTTGTGGTAGTGAGTATCTAAAGGTATTTTACAACATTTTTAAAAATATACAGAAAAAAAAATAGTGAAGGGCTGCTATTCATAGTCTGGGGCTTCACATTTTCATAGCAATATTCTGTGAAGAGCAGTGCTGTGTTGTCATGCAAATCATGGACTTTCAGGATGACTATGTAAATGCACAGGCCTTTTTATAAACATGCTTCCCTATCACATAACTGATAGGGGGCAGCTGATAAACAGATAAGGGGCATTACATATTTGCTTATCAGTAGGATTCATATAGATGAATCTATAATGAGCTCAGTTGTGAACCAAGTATGTAAATGGCCATAAACTTATGACAATAAGCAGCAAATTAACAGTAGAATCCAGAGTTGGGAGGGGAAAGGAAAACAATTCATTTGGAGTCAGGGAAGTGATTATTGCATACATGGAAAGATGACTGAAAAGATTGTCAGGGGGAACACTTCATTTGGAGTCAGGGGCATGATTTTGCATGCATGGGCAGACTACTGAAGTAATTGTTGGGGGAAATGTTTCATTTGGAGTCTGTGAAGTGCTTTTGAATATATGGGTAGACTACCGAAGAGGTCAGTAGGGAAAAGTTTCATTTGGTGTTAGGGACATGCTGGTGCAAACATGGGCAGAGTACTTAATGGATTGTTGAGAGAAGTGTTTTGTTTCATATCAGGGACATGCTTGTGCATACATGGGCAGACTACTGAAAGAATTGTTGGGGAATGTTTCATTTGGTATCAGGGAGAAGTGTGGACATATATGGACAGACTACTGTAGTGATTGCAGCAGGGAAATTTTTCATTTGGAATCAGTGAAGTGCTTGTACATTCATGGGTAGATGATTGAAGGGATCAGCAGAGATATGATTCAATTTGGTACTTGTATATACTTGGACATACTGCTGAAGGGATTGGTGGCAGAAGTGTTTCATTTTGCTGCTTGTGCATACTTGGACAAACTGCTGAAAGTATCGATGGGGATACGTTTCATTTTGGTGCCTGTGCATACTTCAACAAACTACTGAACTGCTCACTTTGGCAAATGTTTCATGTGATACTTGTGCATGCTTGGACATACTGGTCAATAACACTGCAGGGAAAAGTCTCTTCTCTCACACCATTGCTAAGGAATGGAATAACCCCCCAAAGTATCTCCTCTTCACCATCCATCTCACTTTTCAAGACATCACTAAAGTCACACCTCTTGGAGTCATGGCTCTGTCCCTGTATCACATAAAATCTTTTCTGCTTTCCTCCTAACTTGCCACACCTCATCGCCTCACTGCTTACCTCATCTATTCTGTACTACTCAAATGCTCCCTGTCAGGAACTACTATCCTACAAACTATTTCTCACACTATGACATATCTCCCGAATAGCATTATTTTCCAGATTCCATTCCTTCATTTTTATGCTCTGTACTACCAATAGGGAATTCAAAGTTTTGCTATCTATAAACCAAGCTTGATCAAATTAAGGTATGAAAAATCTCCTTGATTGTATATATGCCACTGTATAGAAATTTTCTGTCATTCGTGGATTATTTGTTGTCATATAAAGACATGGAGCTCTGATTGTATATATGCTTCTGTACAAATTTTTTTTGCATTTGTTGTATTTGTACTGTTATGTTATGGAGCTTTTCTCCCCGGACCTCTGCTGTAAATGGACCATGTTCCAGTCGGACTTTCCCGGTAAACAAATGTAGAATAAAGAAATAAAATAAAATACTACTGAAGGGATAAGTATGGAAATGTTTCATTGCTGTGCTTGTGCATACGTGGATGCATTACTGAAGGGATCATTGAGGGAAATGTTTAATTCTGGTGCTTGGACGCACTACTGAATGGATCGATGGGGAACTGTCTCATTTTGGAGAATGCGCATACTTAGACATACCTGCTGATGGGATCGGTGAGGGAAATGTTTTCTTTTGGTGCTTGGACATACTGTTAAAGAGATCTGTGGGGAAAGCATTTCATTTTGGTGCTTCTGCATACAGTACTTGGATGTACTACTGAAAGGATCGTGAGGGAAGTGCTTCATTTTGGTGCTTGCACATACTTGCACAAACCGCTGAAGGGATTGGTGGGGATATGTTTCATTTTTGTGCTTGATGATTGTAAATACTTGGACATAGTACTGAAGGGGTCACTGGGGAATTTTTTTTTTTTTTTTTTTTTTGAGATTGTGCCTATCTAGACATGCTTGATGATGAGATCAGTGAGGAAAATGTTTTATTTTGGTGCTTGTGTATACTTGGACATACTGCTAAAGGGATAAGTGGGGAAAGGGTTCATTTTTGCACTTGTGTATACTTAGATGTACTTATTGAAGGGATAGTAAGGGGAGTGTTTCATTTTGGTACTTGTGCATACTTGGAAAAACTGTTGACACAACTGGTCGGAATTTGTTTCATTTGGTGCCTGTGCATACTTCTACATACTACTGGAGGGATTACTTCAGGGATTCCTTCATTTTGGTGCTTGTGCCTTCTTGGACAATGATCACAGGGCAAAATAAATGATTTTGAATAATTTTAATGCTTGTGCCTACTTAGACAAGCTACTAAATGGTTTTAATTTGTGTGTCAGTAAAGTTCTTGTCTATACTTGGACAGACTACTGATGGTTGGTGGCAAGTTTGTGGATTGCGTCTCAGATATGAAAGGTGAAACACCACATTTAGCAAGGCATATGCATGCTGCACAGATAAGGTCCATGATAATTCTTTCTATGGCCTTGCAGATGAGGCTGGTTAGACTTATGGGTCTGCAGTTCCCATGGTCAGTTGATACCCTACCTCCCCTTTGTGCAGGAAGATTACTGTTGCTGTTCTTCATTGTGCAAGAACATAGCCAGTTCTCAAGCTATGATTAAACAGAATGCAAGTGGGTCTGCTAAGTCTTGTTTTGGATTGATTAGTAAACAACCTTGAATATTATCTGGTCCCATTGTTTTTGGCTTGGTGAGTGCTGAGATGATATGTTCTCTAGAGATACTAGGCAGAGGGCTGATGTTAGGTATGCTTTGTGATATGATAGGTGGGTATAGTGGGGTGCAGTTTGCACTGAATCTGTCAGTTAGCAGGTTGATAATATCTTCTGGTGTAGTATGAGCCAGCCCATCTACAACCAGTTCTACACATAGCTGGGCATTCCCTTTTAGACTACGGACATAGTTAAAGAATGCCTCATGATTATCCTTGGCTGGGGATGCAATTTTAGTTTCGTAATTTGCTTTAGAAGACTTTACAAGATTTCAGATTTTCTTGTTTAGGCTTAAGAGGGAACTCTTCCTCTGCAGAGTGATGTCCTTGTTGCTTTTAGACAGCAGTTTCTTCCTCTTATTATATAATCTGTTTATACTTGAAGTCCAACATGGTGGCTTCTTTTTATAGGAAGACCTGGTTTTGATCCAGTCAGGTACAGGGGAGTTTATGCAGCCACTTAAGTGTTTGCATAGGGCATTTGTGTACACTTCTGCATAGTGATCATTAATGTCTGTGGTTGCAGCTGGCATGAAGCTTTTTATACTATTGCTTAGAAGGCTGTAGTTAGTTTTGCAAATTATTTTTATAATTTTTGTTCCTGTGAGGTTATCAGTTCCAGTAGTTACATCAAATGAGACTGATTTGTGGTCTTACCTAACTAGGAAGGGCATCACACATGGGTAAGTATAGTGACCCC